>NC_036648.1:238092-436327 GCF_002806865.2 Cucurbita pepo subsp. pepo | reverse complement strand
TTTTTTTTTTTTTTTTTTTTTTTAACTAAATTACAAATTCATTCCCTAAACCTTTCTTTAATCTTGTTTTAAATTTTTTATTTAAAAAATATATATACACCCTTTTATTATTATTATTATTATTATTATTATTATTATTTAATAAATTTTTTAAAATATGAAATTTGTTCAAAAAATAAAATTAAATCTCCTTATATCATGTCTACATAAAATTAAATTAAATTTTTACCAAGTTGAAAAAGTCGATAAAATATATATTTATTACGTCCAGTATCTCTTTATAAACATTTAAATTTTAAGATCAAACAAAATCCTATTTTTAAATTATTGTTTTAAGTTTCGAATAGTAGTATTTAATTTAACTGGAGATAATTTTTTAAAACATTTAATATCATTATTTTTTTAATTTATTGATTTTGTTTATTTTAGTTCAATTTAAATTTAATTAATTTTTATCTGATGTGTATTCATAGTTCCATATGGATGCTCAAACAATAATCACGACGTATTGGGCCTACGTTCTGCCAGCCGTGCCTTTTTGAATGGCCCATAACCTGAGTAAGATATGGGCTACAATCAGGCCCATATATTATTTAAAGGTTAACTGGTATGTATAGTTCAATTTTATTTTTTCTTATGACCCAACGGGCTCGGTCTTCGGCTTAACTTCTATAGACTTGGGTTCAGGTCAATTTGCCACTAAACCATCTTATGTCAACCATCTTATGTTACGTGTAAATACAAAATATTATTATGATAAAAAAATGTAGAACCATTTATTAACCATATTAAAAAATTATCCACAAATAGACCGTTGCAGTGTAGTTAATAATTAATTATAAAGTATAAATTAATTTATAAATTTACCATATATATCTACTATTCAGGGAGTTAAGTGTCGTTCATAATTTTTTGAGATTTAGAAACTTGAGTATGAAATGAATTGTCGGCACCCATTTTCTTTCCGAAGACTTTTTTATTTTCCACTTTTTGTCTTCAATGATTAAGCAATTAAAATAAGCAAAAGAAAATACATAATAAAATAGAATCATAAGAACGCGTTATAAAAATTAATAAAAAAAAAACATGTTTGGATAATTTTCACAAAAATTAATTCTCATTTTAACCACAAAGGACAATTTTTTTTTATTTTTTATTTTTAATCTCTATACCTAAAATAATAATAATAATAATAACAAGGGTTTGAAGTGTGTCGGTGGGATCGAACTCGGGACGCTGGAAACTTGTGGGGGGCAAGGGCAGCACATGTGAACGCGAAGGCCAAAGAGGTGAAGACTTGGGATTGGATATTTATTCATATTTTGAGCAATGAATTTGGCGCTTTTGCTCGGCCACTCACATGCTTGCCATTGCCCTTTTCCTTCTGAAACTTTATGCCTCCGCTCTCAATTAATGCCATTAATTGTTCGCCCCCTATGCTTTTAATTGCTTTCTCACTCACTCTCTTTAATTCGATTCCCCTCTATTTTTGTGTACCTGTTTTTATTTATTTATTTATTTATTTTTACAGATTATTTCGTTGACATAGGGTTAGTGATAACATAATTAATTTTTTTATACTATTTAAAACACAAATAATAATATTTTTACACGTGATTTTTAAGTGGTCAAATGACTTCGCATTCCTTCTTACTTGACTTTTGGATCATCATAACTAGCAGGTAGCTCATTCTTAAAAGACAAGTTACGCCAAACAACATAAATTTATAATACTATTTTTCGTCTGTTCTTATAACTGGATTTATGCATTAATCTTTGAGAAAGAATGAGGACGTAAATTTGCCCTATTAGGATTTTGATTCGTTCATCCCGTTGATTAAATCAATTTAAAACCATATAAGTAATATATTTAAATAATATGAAGACGTAAACTTTTAAATCTTTTGTACGTATATGTATATATGTAGATCATGGAATGAAATTAAATATCAATGGTTTTATTTTTAAAAAACACACATAATTACTCGTACAAACAAAATTGGAAATAGTGTGTTTCGTTGCATGCGTCGGGACCTCATTCTACTCGAATGTTTTGAATATAATGTGGATTTTTCAAGTTAAAAAAAATACACTGTAAAACGAATCAAGTTCTTTAACGTGTTTTAGTCTAAGATAATGTTTTACATGATTTTCCCCGTCTAGGTGAAATATTAAGATACAAAATAAAATATTGTATAATAATAATAATAATAATAATAAATAAAATAAAAAGCACCCTCTTCTCTTTAGTGGACAAAATTCCAAAACAAAATAAAGCATAAAGAGAAAAAAATAAAAATAAAGATAACATATTATATGCTTCCACTTCTCCTAAAACGACACGTAGTAGGTAAATTTACTTTTTTTTTTATAAATAAATTAAAACTTAAAAAATACCATTTCCAATTTAGTAGTTAGATATTTCATTCAACAAAATTAAATTTTGATAGCAAAAGACTGACATGTCGTTATTATTTTATTAATATATTTAGACACGTAAATATACGAATCTTGACGTTCAATCTTTTAAAGTATATGACATAAGCTAACATTTCTCGTATTTAAATATGTACCAAAATAATTAAAATTATTAAAATTTGATCTATTAATCGTGTTTTCAATTTATTAAAATTAAGCTAGGAAATATTATTTATATTATTATTTATTAGGTAAAAATGTTTTCAACATCTAAATTAATAGCGGAAAAGTAAAATAATTTTATTAATTTTTTTTTTATCACTTCTTATTATTACGAAGTTATTTATTTAATGTCTCGAGAATATTATGAGTTTTTAAAATTTATTAATCCATATGAATAATGAAATCCATTTAGATAAGAACGATCGAATTAAATAAACTTAATTTAATGGCGCAAAAATATTATTGAAAACTCAACTGTATTTGTGCACAATATTGATTAAAAACAATTAGATTCTGTAAAATTAATGTTCATTAAATACACACTGGTTTTAGGCAATGCGATAAATTACAAAACTACACTAGCATATTATAAAGGGAAATTATTTTTTTATTTAAATTCCCAAATTTGTACACATTATATACTTTATGATATTAATGATTATTTTACTTTAATTAAACGTAAAAACAAATTCTGGGGCCCATAATAAAATATGCGACACTTTTTTTATCCCTTCTTAGTCAAAGCTTAACTACTTACTATTCCTTTCTTTATTATTAATTAAAATATAAGCGAAAAGACGGTAAGGCCCTCATTCGCTGGCAGGAAAGCGTGTTGCTGTCAAAGGAGACTATGAGCATTTTAGTAATTCGATTGAACTGTCGGCCTTCTAACTATGGTTAAATCAACAACGGTATCGAGTTAGAGTTTGTTCGTTACAGGGCGCTCGTGAGGTTTCTGTCAATGTGCGATGAGGGGGATCGCGGCGTCGGTGACTCGGCTTGACTCGGACGATCCGGTGCGGCGAGTTGAAAAATTATCCCAAATAATGTAGGAGTAATTGTTGAAGAGATTTGGTGGTATATAAAAGGAAGAAGAAGCATTCTGAGTATTGAGTGGCGAAGAAGGGAAGGAGGGAAAAGAGAGAATATAGGATAGAGAGAAATGGGGGATTCGAGCGACTCGGTTTCGGTGGATATGGAGTCGATCTATTCTGGGGGAAAGGTACCTGCATTTTCTGTCTCTTTTACGCATTTGTGTAAATTCATGTGATTAGACGTGTTTGAACTTATTCTTTGTATGCTTGCTAAAAAATTGGGGTTCATAATGCTTTGTTTGGACGAATTCATGAAATTAATGATCGTTTTAGTGGAAGTTAATCGAGGTTTCTGTGTCGGGTTAATGGCTGCATTCGTCCCCTTCCTTGTTGGTTGTGCATTGTTGATTTTGGTTTGGTTTTGGAAGGGTAGTTGCTGTTGATTTTCGTTTGCATTTTATGGAGTTACTTTCTTTGTTTTTGAAATTCAATGGTCTTCTTTAGAATCACTTGCGCTGGGTGTTTTCGTACCATTATTGGATGGAAGTTGGTTGTTTACTAGCTTAGAAATACATTTTGAATTTAGGTAGATAAAGTTTCTTTATGGAAAGAATCTATCAGTTATGTTTTCTAGCTTAATCTATTATGTTGTTTGCGTCTTCAACTATGAATTTCCATATAGTTAAGCTTTTGTAATCCTCTTTTAACAGTATTTCATTTATGATTCTTCTACTTGCCGCCTTTTTTTTTTAGGTGCTTCAGTTCTCATTTTTTGTTGGTGTCAGCTGTCTTCACCGAAATAATCTAATTTGAATGCAAAGTCATCAATAACTATTAGATTAATTCTTCACTTTATTTCAGGCGATTACGTATAAAAATTAATATTTGTCCAATCATGTTTATGGCAGGAGTATCTTGTGAAAACCTGTTATGGTGCTGTTTCTGTCACTGTGGTTGGAGACCAGGACAAACCAGCTCTAATTACTTATCCTGATCTAGCTCTAAATCGTGAGTATGTAGAATGTTGCTTGTAAATTGTTATTCATTTTTGTAGGCTTATATTGAGTTAGGTCACTACAAGTTACATTTTGATTTAAACTCACGTCAAAGAAGGTGTATGATTTTGGGCGTTTCCTGTCATCAAGAAAAGAAAAGTGATGAATCTTTTTTGTTTTCAGTCTCGTCAGATGTGCTTTTAATGTAATATCCAAAATATAATTTGAGTGTAAAGTAGATCTTCCAGTAAAATAGACACAAGTTGAAGTTTTGGATTGATTATAATAGAGTTTTTTTTTTTTAAACTTTTTCCTTCTTGTTTCAGAATAAGTAGTTTTTTTTTTTTTCATTACTTGCGTTACATGGTTTTTTTTGTTTTTAATTTTACTTGTTGAATCTTTTGGATTCGATAATATTGGTTATCTTTATCATCTACGGTCCTTTTGGTTGAAACCATCTGTCGTTTTGGTTTATTTTTTTTAAAAATCGTTTCACCCACATATTTGTCTTCTATCTTTTAATAGTCGCTTTTGAAATCCATTTATTTTTATTTGACAAGCTCATTCTTTCAAGATAGAAAAAATAAGTTATTTAATGAAAACATAGCAATCTGAAAACCAAAGGTCCATAAATTTTAATATGAGTTAAAAAGAAATGAAATTATGTATGGCTTATAACTTTGAACTTTTAGTGTCTATCTTTGATTTGTTCGGGTTATTTACCAATGTTTAAATGCCTTATGTTTCATTATTTATCAGATATGTTCTGCTTCCAAGGATTGATGTTTTGTCCAGAAGCTTGTTCGTTATTGCTTCACAACTTTTGCGTATATCATATCAGCCCTCCTGGACATGAGGTTTGTATAATTGGCATTGTCTTATATCTCTCTCTCTCTCTTTTTTTTTTTTTTGACGTATTAGGTTGTTTTCTACATAGAATAGATTACAAAGCTAAGTGAGTACCTTTTTATGAGCGAGTTACACTTTTTTATCTATTCTATGTAGAAAATAACCTATTATATAATTCTTTTGTGTGGCCAACAAGTACGTTGTTTTCTACTTTCACATGAATTCTTCTCATATTGGGACCTTGTTCAAGAGTTATTGCAGTTGGGAGCTGCTGCAATTTGCCCTGATGATCCTGTACTTTCTGCAGATGACTTAGCAGATCAAATTGCTGAAGTTCTTAACTATTTTGGGTAATTTGATATTCCTTTTGGCTATTTTCAATTTAGTACAACTTAAACTTCAAATAGCCTACAATTCCACTTGTCTGACATGTGGAAGTCTTATTTGTTTTACTCATGAGCTCGATTTAGAATGGATATGCACAAACCCGATGACTTACTCTTCTTCTTACCCTTTCTCCCAGACTTAGCGCTGTGATGTGTATGGGTGTTACTGCTGGAGCTTACATCCTCACTCTCTTCGCTGTAAGTTTTCTCCTTGTTCACCATGCACGTGATTGCTTTTGTTCTGCTTTGTTTTTTCAAGTCCTCTTGGAAATTTCTCTCATACATTGATTTCACTTGTTGGTGGCAGATGAAGCACAGGCATCGTGTTCATGGTTTGATATTGATCTCTCCCATATGCACAGCACCCTGTTGGACAGAATGGTTGTATAATAAGGTCTTATTTCTGAACTTTTGTGATCATCTTCTGGTTTATTGGAATCAACTTATAAACGAACTTTTCCAAATGCAGGTGATGTCAAATTTGGTTTATTTCTACGGCATGTGTGGGGTAGTGAAGGAGTTGTTGCTAAAGCGGTATTTCAGTAAGGTAGGTTGAAATAGCTTGGGGTTAGACAGCAGAATTTATGTCGTGATGTTGGTCTTTCCTTTACGCAGTCTTTGGATGTGTTAAATCCTATACAACTTGGGATACCTAAATCCAGGCTTTTAAAACACATTACTTAGGTTACACACTGACTACGAACTTTTTAACTCATTTTTCTTCCTAACCTAAACACGAACCAACTTCAAGTTACTTACAGAAATTCAAACTCTTACTAGAGTTATTCTTTATCAACTGAGTTTGATTGGACATTTGTACTTTGCTGGTTGTTTGGTCGTAGGAAGTTCGTGGTTGTTCTCAAGTACCAGAGTCTGATTTAGTTCAAGCATGCAAAAGAGTGAGTAATCCAGCATTTTTCTAGATTTCTTTTAGCAACTTTAAACTGCCAATTATTATACAGTTGGAAAACATAACGAATTTTAAGAGTTGAGCATTTGTTTGATCAAACATTATGCACATGTCCTATTTCTACAGTCGCTTGATGAGAGGCAAAGTTCAAATGTCTGGAGGCTTCTTGAAGCGATGAATGGGTAATGTATCGAACTCCAATCTTTTGATGCGTTAAAGAATTTGTGCTTTTCATCAAGTTATCCCTCTGATGTGGGTAGATTTTATGATTTGATTATGTATGAGGGTCAGAGGTCATCCTTCCTTAACATTGTTTTTCTTTAATGCAGAAGGCCCGACATTTCAGAAGGGTTGCGAAAACTGAAGTGCCGTTCATTAATATTTGTTGGGGACAGGTCCCCTTTCCATTCAGAGGCCCTCCACATGACTGTTAAACTAGACAGAAGATACAGTGCCCTAGTGGAAGTATGTCCAAAATTTTCTTTTCCTCTTTGGAGATTATTCATACGTTACAATCTTAAAGCGGGTTTTATACTACGATGAACTAAAGCGAGCAAGCTCTATTTGCAGGTTCAGTCATGTGGGTCAATGGTGACGGAGGAGCAGCCTGATGCCATGTTGATACCTATGGAGTATTTTCTCATGGGATATGGCATGTATAGGCCATCTCATTTTAGCGTCAGCCCAAGAAGCCCCTTGAGCCCATCTTGCATTGCTCCAGAGCTTCTTTCGCCAGAAAGCATGGGCTTGAAGTTGAAGCCAATCAAAACAAGAATCTCATTGGAAGTCTGAACGATGAAAGGAGGCAGAAGAAAAGAAAATAAAGATCGCTTTTTGTATTTATTTGTACTGGAGGACTTGGATAGTTTTTTGTTTTTTCTCTGGCAATCCATCAGTTCATGAATGTGAGAGGTGTGAGATGTAGATAGAGAAGGAAAGAGGATAATTGATAGTGAAAACTTCTAGGCAGAAATCAAAATTTGTCATTCTTTCATTTGTAATCAAAAGAGTTAGTTGAAGAGGAGGAGGAGGACCGTAATGTAAATCCCAGAATAATTTATTTCCAATAAATAAATAATGTTTTTAGATGGAAAGAACGCCTACTTCTGACCATGTTTTTCTTTTGCCTTTTCTTTGCAGAATGAAGCTTGTGATTGTTCGTGATGATCAGTAATGTTTCCTTTTCACCCTTGATTTATTGCATTTAATTATTCTTTGGATATGTAGCAATAAGGAGGAGATCGAAGCAAAAGAAATTCTTCAGGTTGAATGTTTCGATTGCCTTAAAGAATATATAGAATGTTCACTGTGGTTACATCCACGCTGGAATTCAGTCCGAGATAAACTTGTCTAATCATTCACTATATAATGCTCAATCATTCACAGTTCAAGCTAACATCTAATTGCTGCAGATGCTTATCTGGGTCTTCCTAGTTTTAACTGGATTTTCTTCTGCTCATTTCAGCATACATTTCTTCGATCATCGGTTTCCACAGCCGAACACGAGCATTGATGAACCAATTAGAAACCTGCCCAAGTGCAAGAAAGGCATTAACTCAGTAAAGGTGACGAAATGAAAATTCAAGGAAATCCTGAAGCAGCAAGAACCTGATTTCTGGTTAATCCACTTTTTACTGCAAGTAAATGCTTCTCTGTGTCCTTGGGGTACCTATAAAATCACAACAGTTTGACACAATTCCATTGAACAAACATTCCTTCAACTTATTTTACATAACTTCAAGATGCAAACCAAATTTGTCTCAGAATCTTACGGATGGAGAAAGTTCTGAAACATCCATGCCCTTAGAACTGAGACAGATTTTTCAGGTAAGCCTCTCTGTGGCCTCCATAATTGACTATCTTTCCTTTTCAACTGCTGGAGAGCCCACTGCTTCTGGATGAATGATGCCTCGAAGGTTTTCTCGTTCTCCTTGGTGCACATAGTGTCAGAATGCATCCCCACAGCAATAATACAATCAGTAATTTTCTCCCTCAAGTTTTTATAAACAGAAGTGATTGTCTGGAGAGTGTAACGAGTATGCAAGCGAGGGTCCAAATCAGTGGCGGCATGAAATGCAGATGTAACAGTATGAATCTCGTCCAAGCATTGGCTGTACCTCTCATCAATCTGAAACATTATCAAGTTGTTCAGTAATAGAACAGTACAAAGACTATAAGATCAGTGAACCATTATATTCAGTTAACCAACCAATTGTAGTAGAGTCAACAGATGGGATTTCTTGGCATCACCAGATAGTTTTTGCCATTGAATCTCCATTTGAATTTGTGAACTGCATCTACCAGTTACATCAGAACCGAATTCAACTGTATTATCATCCAGGAAACTTGATGAGAATGGCATAAACCCAACTGTGGATGTTAAATGCCTATCTTGTTCTGAACTTTCTAGTGGATAGCTTGCAATTTGAGAAAGTACGTCCTGAATGACCGAGAGATATCTCGATCCCGCTATTGCTTGAGAGAGGTGAACAGGACTACCACATCTGTAACTTAGACAGAGGTCCCTGAAGTTGCACGAATTCAGGTTCGAGGCTAATTCTGTGCTATTCAAGCAAGGCTGAGTAGCACCAGAAAAGGTCAACTGTGAATACTGGTCCAGAAAATTGG
This sequence comes from Cucurbita pepo subsp. pepo, assembly GCF_002806865.2. Classification (NCBI taxonomy): domain Eukaryota; kingdom Viridiplantae; phylum Streptophyta; class Magnoliopsida; order Cucurbitales; family Cucurbitaceae; genus Cucurbita; species Cucurbita pepo. Next base: position 427,104 of record NC_036648.1, on the reverse strand, counting down.
TTCCTCCACTAAGGACGGGATTGGATGTGGCAAGACTAAGAGAAAGCTCATTCCATAACTTGGAGTTCATAGTATTAGATGGCATCCAGCCATTTTGATTCAGATTTTCCATAGACGAGATGGTCTGAAAATCTGATCTTTCTGGATTCTCCCTTGCAAGTTGCTGAATACAGTTAAACCTCTGGCTTTCCCACTTGTTGTTCAAGTTACATAAAGACTCATCACCTTCACAGATCAGAGAACTTGCAAATGAAGAATTTAAAGCATTAGAGGTACTGGGTATGATGCACGTTCTAAAAGTTTCTAATGGCTGGAAATGACGGTCTGGAAATGCTGAATCTTTTGTATTTTCACAAACAACGTTAACTGGAGTAAGAGAGGTGGATTGAAAAAAAGTAACAGGAATTGCTCCTGCTAACTGATTATGAAACTCAGCATTACCAGAGGGACTCGAACAAGCATCCCCCAGATCGATTTGTTGCAGGGCAGTCGACATTGGAGAAGAAACTAAGAACCCCAACTGATCAGATATCAGTACTAGTAAGAACAGAGCATCTAGATTCTCGCAGAGTCAAAAGGATAGGAAATTCAGCTGCAATATGGCTCAGATCATTACAGTCAAATTAATTGGACATATCGACTGGGTTCTGAAAGTGAAGTCATTTGGGCTTAGCCATATCCACCCGAGAGCATTCATCAAGTCATTTTCCAACTGTTTAAGCTGCAATTCCAATAGCATTTCTAAGTTCAATGCAACATCAAGTTGTTTGTACCAAACAAAAAATAAACCTTCCCAGTTCAAAGGATAAGGAGAAGCACTTTCAGCTAAATCCAGATATATCCAAAATCACATTAGACCAGAATTTACTTCAATATTGAAAGGGAAATTAGCAGTGGTAGCATGCATATCTAGACCCAATTGCCACAAGAATGAAAAGCATGCTACAGATAATGACAAGCCATACCTGGAAGCTTCACAAATTATTACGACACAATGCAATAGAGGGAACAAGCATAACAACATACAAGAGTGAAGGAAACAGTGGTCCACATCAAAACTCACTCTGTAAACCACAAGCCAAAGCATAAAGATTGGGCACTGATTACATGAGATGACAAAGAAACCAACCTTCCACTTGATAAATCTTTATCATCCAAAATAGGATGAGAAACTTAACGTGAAAGCCCCACACTTGATCTTCTGAAAAGTAGACTGTGGTCCTGAATTTCTAGGCAAATAAATGGATGTGATAGCTTAGCGAAGAACTTCAAGCTTGCAAAGTATAAAACTCAAAAAAATTGCTACAGTGGTTACATAATTCATGTTTCTTCACACACAGGAGATCAATGACAGCCTAAAAAGGCAAAAGGAGAAGACTAAAAGAAATTAGTTTCTTGTTTCTCCAGAAAAGGGTGCCTATGGTGAGAATCAAGATAAAGCCGATGGTAGAAAAAAGTGATACAAAATTTTGCATGAATAAAGGAGAATGGAATAGCTTCAAGAGTCCAAACCCCGAGAAGCTTAAGTTTGGAGTATTGAACACCAAGGAGATGTATAATCACAATCTCTGGCCACAAACATTAAAGCTAAAATACGTACAGCTCAGGAAAATGAATGACACCCATCTCAGAGAACCATGAAAAGGAAGAAAGAGAGTGAAGAGGCCACAAGAGAACTCTGCATGACGGTGGAGATGGAGGAAATGGACCCACTAGATAAAGATAGAAAGAAGCAACAGCCGCACAAGAGAAAACCAGGGGGTGGGGAGAGAGAGAGAGAGAGAGAGAGAGAGAGAGATTTGCCCTTGGGTGCAGAGCCACTCACTCTTTGTTACAGGCTTTAAAGGGCCCATGCCCTTCCTCTCTGTGCCATCTCCTTTGTCTTGCTCATGTCCTCTTATTATCTGATCCACTGCAATCATCATAATCAAAATATCTGGATTCTCTCTGTTGAAACTTCTGTTCCTGCCAAGTCTTCTCAGCACCATTTTTCAGACAAAACTCCCTTTCTTTTTAGCTATACTGAACAAGAAAACCAAAGTGATGAGATGCAAGAGCAAATAAAGGAACTATGCATCACACTTTTTCTTCAGAATCAAACAACAAACAACTTAAAGGCAATCAAATGTGAAAAAGAGAGAAACTTTACTGTTTCACCAGTGTACTTTTGAACAGTTATAGTCTCAGAGTTTAAAGGGAGAGAAAAGAGCCTGAAAATGATGATGCAAGCAAACCCAAACTGACGAGAAAATCTTGTGGGATATCTTTGACGAATTTAATGGCTGCAAGTCGCAATAAACCAATACCCATCTGCTTGTTTTGGCTATATGTACTTCTTGGATTATGAGAGTGACCCTAATGCTCATATTCGAACCATAATGTTTATCCATTAAGTAACAACATGATGATGAAACAATGCAATCGATTCTTAAATCTAGAGCTCTGCCATTGGATCTGAGGTGATACAACCCCACTTTTTCCCCCATTGTCTAAATCTTTTCTCTGATCTTCTTTTGAGCTCTGACCAAGAAGCTATAATGGGATTTGGGTAATAACCAGAAATAACTAAAGGAAATAATGTGGACCTACAACCTCAATGCTCGAGCAACTCTTCCATCGAGCTGTTACTCGAGAGAATGCCTTGTGGGTTCTGCCTTTTCTCTGCACTGCAGGCTTGGTAAGTGAAACCATTTAATGGGTTTAATTTGTAAGCATCCCAATTGTCGCTCTGAATTCAGACCCCTCTCTCTCTTACAAAGTGGGTTTTTAATGATTACCCAAGTAAGAAAGGAAGAGAAGGGTGTCCTTAACGCGAGAGTTAATGGACAAAATATGCTTCAAAGAGTACGGTTGTTGAAAGGATTAAAGAGAAAAGACAGTACATTCATTAAACTCAAGTGTAATTATCATTCAGCTTCCACGTTGGATGGTGAAGAGTAACTCAAAGCTCGAGATTGATTTCAAAGAGCAAAGGTGTTTGACAGCACAATGACAAAAAAGAAAAAGGAAAAACTCAGAGAAATTGACAGTAAAATATATGAAATTTTCTTACCATTACCACATGGTTGAGTGTGAAAAAACCGGGGGGTGTGGGGTCTGCTGCTACTTGCTTGGTTGCCTGCAAACCCAAACAGAGAAATGCTGCCAATGGACACTGCAAAGAAAAAGAAAAAGAAAAAGAAAAAGAAAAAGAAGAGTTCAAATTCAATGTCTCGTAGCCCTTCGTACTACTAAAAGGGAATACTGATTGCTACCTTTTCTTCTCTACTAATGTTTGGTTTTTTGTGTAATTCAGAACCCACAAACTGGCTTTCATTCGTAGAAGCAAACAATTTTGACGCAGAAAAAGGGATTTTGGGGATGTTTTTCTTTGAACATCGATGAATTTCGACCGCATGATTAGAGCAACTCAATTCGCCCAAAATTGGACAAGTTGAGAAACCTCGTGACAGCTTCGCAATCGGATTCAGAGAGAGGTCCCAAGGTGGATGACCAATATCCGGACCCTTCCCATGACTCAGACTCAGTGCGTGCTCAGTTGAAAAGACACAAACACCCATCAACCAATACAGGCTATTTTTCTTTTAATATGTAAATAAAATATCACAAATAATAAATATTGACCTAGATTTATTAACTTAAATTGCCAAAAAAGAAACCAGAAATTAGGAGTATGCCATTTTTAATTTTTAGTTTGTGAATTTGAATACTGATCCATGATAAGTGTTAACTAGTTGAGTTGTATTAAGATTAAAAAAATAATGATTTTGTCCTTTAAAGAAAAAAATATATGTATATATATTGGCGTCCCGATTTTATGATATATATACGAATTCACCCCTGTTCTCTGCATAAATTACAAGAGTGCCATTATCGCAGAACTACTGTATGGCCCATGTTGTAAACTGTAGCCCAGTTGCGCCATACTACTTATTCAAGCCCATTAGTTTAAAAGCGGCCCATTTATCACTTCTCCGATTTATTATTATTATTATTTTAATTTTTAAATACGATTGCATATAAATTGAAGTACTATGATATGTTATGTGCGCAACTCAACTAGTTTATGAGAGTTCACGTGCTTCACGATCATTTATTTATTCAGCTAATTTAGTTAATTACCTGTTTTGATATCTGTATTTTGAAACTCCATAATTTAAAATTTGTGTGTTTAGTGGGGGTGGGGGGTGGGAATCGATGGACTTACAGCCTTGGACCTTTTTTTCGCTGATGAGCATCTGATGAAGAGTCTTGAAGGTGACAACTTGGTAAAAATCAATATTGACACTGCAAAAAAGAAACAGCGAAGTGATCATTTTGGAGGGTACCAATTTCATTATAAATATCCAAACTATAATACATTTTACAAAGAATCAGGTCATAGTGAAGACAAATACAATAGTAGTTCCTCTACAGTAACTGGCCCCACAGTTCCTCTATCTGATTTTTCCATATCTAAAGGTCAGTTGAGTGTAACAAAAAAATGATTCTGGACACGCTTTTATATGATGCTAGAAAAACATGAAATATACAGATTGGTTCAATCGACTTCACTTGCACATGGGGGATGATAAGCAGCCCAGAATTTGACTCCTCCAGCAGAAAATGATGTTTCATTTTCAATTGACATACAATCAGAGTATCACTGTCATGAATCATGAGGTCCCTGGACTATCAACATTGCCCGCTGCTTTACACTGTCTGAGCGGATGATGTCTCCTTTAAATCCAATCTGAATTATCACGAGGAAAAATAAAGATAAATTTTGATCAAGCTGATAACAAATAGTGGCGTATTAAGCAGTTCTAGGAGCCAAATTTAAGTAAAAAGTTTCTACCTCAACGAGACTATCTGGAGAGAACCATCGCAATAGCACGCCTAAATGCACTACAGCTGGTATCAGCTTGAAAAGAAAAGGAGTTGTCACCTGCACAAAATGTTCACAAATGCCCCATCCAGAAGTTTATTTCTTGAGATAATTGATCATAAATATAATGGTGAACACGTGCTCATGCAAAAAGACATTAACATTTTATAAAAATACAAATCATATAAGAAAGATTTTTAGCATTCAAACAATCTTAAGTAATTGTTATCAAACGCATAGGAGAAGAGTCAACACACTTTCAGCTATTTCTAAATTATTCATAATTCTCAAGTATAATTGTTATCTTAAAAAGATCAACACTACAGCAGATAACTCAAACAAATCTAATAAAATAAAAAGTCTAATAAAACAGCCGTGCTGAGAAAAGAAATTGATGTAATAGATCATAACCATACTACGTATGCGCACACATACACACATACAGAACTGAATTACATCTCACCAGACTGAGAGCTGTGGTCCCAATAAGCAGTAGATACAATTTCCCCTGAAATTGTCATAGCATCAGTATTTAGTAAAAAATATTATTCTTTTCATTTATCCATTTTTAAATAAGAATAGTTTAAAAAATACACACATTATTAAACTAAGTGATCTTAACACTAAGTTCAAGTATTTAAAAATGAATAGAACGGTAAATTTTGGAGTATTTAATTTTTAAGTTAGCATATTAAAACTATATATACATATATATAAGATTAGCCATATTCAAGGCATTGAAAGTAAATTTTCTCAAGAAGAAAAATAAGTAATCAAACTAAGCAGTATTTAATTTTGAACTGAATAAAATAAATTATAGTTAAGATTAAATTAGCCATATTAAAGAAAGTATTTGATTCACAATATTAAGTACCAAAAGTAGTTTAAACTTGATCACATTACGATAGCACAAATATATAGTACTTCATTTTGAAGCTAGTCAATTAAAATAACACAATTCAAAGAAACACCTCTCTCCTATCAAAATAAATTCGAAGAAACGATTTTAACTTTGAACTTGGTCATATTTGAATAATAAGAAAAACATTCTGTTTTTGAGAAACTTAAGTAAATTTGAGTCCCTATTATTCATTTAATGTATAGTTTTCATAAACTTGTACACCAAACACAATTGTCTTCAATCCAGACTTTCTATACTCACAAATTAAACCCACCACCGCCAGACTTCCTAAGTCTAGGCTTAAGAAACTGAACCCACACCCAAACGCCCCAAGGATCTCAGAGATCATGCAATATGATTTATGATTAGCAGGAGAATTTTTTTCATGCATCTCATTAATGTTTTTCTTGAGAAGCAGTATAACCGCACTGACCTCAACTAGATGAAGATTAGAAGCACGGCTGAGAAGAACAAAAGCAAACTCTCCAATCTGAGCCAGTGACATTCCAACCTACACATCAAAAATCAATATCCAGAGGACTGATTACAACATACCATTAATTTTGGACGAATGCCGAGGATATAGTAATATAACCTTACCAAAACTGATGTCTTGTTGTTATATCCAAATCCTTTCACCACTGTGCTAATTACAATTGTTTTTACAATTATCACCAGTATAACAGCTGCTAGTAATATATCAACATGGTTCCACAAAAACTGAACGTGGATCAGCATTCCAATGCTGGCAAGAAAAAGGGCCGCAAAAAGGTTCCTTATAGGCTCTATCTGTAGACAATCAATTATAAAATCACTCAATAGGAATCAATGAATGACTTGTAACATTACAATTAAGTCATGCATCTCTTGAAACAAAGCATGGAATACTTTACTTGTTCAAGTGTGTGTTGAGCAAGATCAGTTGTCGATATCATCACTCCAGCAGCAAAGGAACCCAATTCTAGACTTAGCCCTAACTTATCACTACACTGAAATTGTAAAAATAGTTAATAACAGAAAATACATCCAAAAAATAATTTCAGTCAATCATATTGTGACCAATAAAATTATACAAGTTCATCATATAGACATGGGATCCCCACTGAAGTACACATGCTTCAAAGAGTTATATTTTAAAAGAAGAAGAAGAAGAAGAAAAGGCGCCAATAAGAGGAAGTTGTGCTGTTCTTTCCATTTTAAAGGATAAATAAATGAAGTACTTCGACAGATTCTTTTCTTTTGTTTTTTAAGGTTTTGAGGTGTATTTGGTGTGTTCTTTTGAAATTTTTTTAGTTTAATACCTCCTTGTGGAGGGTGGCCTCTAAGGTCTTTCGTAATAATTAGTTAGGTGTGTTATTCTTTTGGATTGGAGGCCCATTTAGTGGGTTAGGGCTCCTCCTGTGCGGGCTGTCTTTTCATATGCCTTGTATGAATTTCATGTTTCAAAATGAAAGTTTGGTTTTTTTATTAAAAAGACTAAAACTTTATAATATGCAAGACTAACCTGAATAATAGAAATGATGACAATTCAAAATGACACCTTCGCATATGCATACAATCAAACTCACACAGAACAAGGAAAGTAGATACTGACCCACGCTACAAGCAAGCAGAACGCCACTGACGCTAATTGATAGAGTTCATTGGTCTGCAGAGAAAAATAACATAGAAAATGCATCTGAACTTCTGAAAATGGTCCAATTGTTAAATCACGTTTATAAATTCCATAGAATAATAAATGTATCGATGCAATAAAGCATACCTGTGATGATAGACTTATCATCAACTTTAAAAGCCAAGGAACACATGTACGGGATAAAATTGACAAAACAACCAAAAAAGTAACCAAGATCACCAACCTGGTTGAGAAAATATAAAACCTCATAAATATAAGATTCATACACCACAATTTATCTCATAATTTACAAGTCATTACAAAACCAGTTACCGTTCTTCCTTAGTAATAAAGGATTTTTAATTAAAACATCAAGAATAATTAACCATCTGCAAAAAGCATAAAAGGCTAGTTCCATGTGATTCAGGTAATAAATACACAATATGGTTTAATGCACCAACTTCCGCTCTTTTTAGAATAAACATAAACCTCACAAGGAATGACACACAAACTCAAAGGAGCTTAAACTTAACCTTTGAACTCCACAAGTTTGTAGCCAAACCAAACATATCTCAAAGCTCCTTAATCCCAAACATTTTTTAGAACCCTCGAGTCCATACCTAAAGTGTTCTAAAATGAAAACACCTCTAACAGCATTAAGCCCAATAATTTAAATTGTTGTTAGATTTTTTTATATGTGCGAGTGTTTGGGCCAGCATGTGTGCACCTTGATTATTCTCATGACAAAACTATTTGATCCTACTACGTTTGTTTGACAACATAACAACTACAATTGAAGGTTCGCTCATGTGTTTAACAAATCCTGCTTATACTTACACTTTACTCATGGACATCACTCCTTTAAGAATACCAGAATTCCCACCCAATACTGGAAGCAAAGCAAACAATAACCCAACAGCACAGTCCTGCAAGGCCAAGAAAACAGATTAGTTAGGTAATAATTGTCTCCCCTATGAGGTCAAGGTTAAATGAAGGGAAAAAAAAAAAAAAAAAAAAAAAAAATGCCTGCAAGATAAGGGTGCCAATTGTGACTTGTCCATGAAGAGCATTAGTCGAGTTCTTTTCCATCAAAAACTTCAGAACCTACAATCCAAGACAGTAGTTATTTTATCATGTAGACAAGAACATAGGCCATAAACCATGCCAGTGAATGTTGGCACTCTCATGCATTCAAAAAATTTATACAATATCCTACCACTGCTGTTGAGGACATTGATAGGAATGCTCCAACAAATACTCCTTCAGAAGCACTCCCACCGCATGACTGCAAAAAAAAAGTCAGAACTGCTGAAGTTAAAGTGAAAGAAAAGAGTCCTATGAAACTTTATTATAAAAATTTATCAATAAAATAAAATATGAAAAGTATATTATGAGAGAAGGCATGCAAAAATAGGAAAGGTGAGCGTTAGAACCAATGCCAGGAGCAGGATCCAAACTAACTAATTAATTCAACAGGCAAAAATAAGGTAGTCAACAAGACGATCATCTGGATTTGCTGTTAACCGGAAAAAAGATATAATTCAGAGAAGCCACTAGTTATTACCGAGGCTGTGATCCCACTGAGGCATATAAATAGGAAAATTTGGAGCAAGCCACCAAGAACAGCAACTGCACGAACAACTCGAAGCTAAAACACAGCATTAGGCTTAGCAAATGTATCATGATTTTATAAACATTTATGAATGACATTGAATGGAAATAAGACTGACCTTAGTTGTTGAAAATTCCAACCCCAGTGCAAAAAGAAGAAAAATTACACCAAATTGAGCTACCGTTTCAACCTAAACACAGAAGTCAATAAGAAGGAACTTGAGGACAAAAGAAAGGATAAGGCTGTTGGTAAAGGCAACATGAAAAGAAATCAAAACAAATGTCATTTTTCTCTCAATAACCATCACAAGAGACAACTATATCAGTATGATTTTCATAGACAAAACACCGTCAGAGTAGTAAAATCCAGAAAGATAGTGCCAGAGTTATAGCTTAGGAGATGGCTACCTCTGTTCAATAAAAAACCTCACAAGAAATTCATCCGAACCTTCTTTTTTTTTTCTTTTTTCTTTTGATGGAAAATCGCTACTTCCCTTACATTATTTATAACCGACCTTTCATAACAACTAATTATCTAACAACTACCCTATCTGTAGACCTAACAAATTAGAATCAACCTAAAGAAACTTGGTTAAAAGGTCAATGAGCGTGAAAATAATCAGCTTCCAATTTTTATGAATTCCAGAAAATAATCCAAAATGCAGCAATGCCCATTCTTTTACCATGACCTATCTACACATTGATTGTTCAGCATTTAAACTTTGGATCTGAAACAAAAATCACAAAAAAAAGGGATAGGGTTTTTTTTTTTTTTTTTCCTGTTCATCTGAGAAGATCTCATGAAGAGATCAAGAATTTTGCCCCCAATCTTCTCAGATGAGCTATAAAGCCTGAATGTTCCATTTTCAGCACTGAAGACATGTATAAACATGAAGAATCGAGGACATGCACTCAAAATAGCATGCCAAATGTAAAAGTTGTTTTCCAAATTTTGGGCAGAGGAAAAAAAGAGCCCTGGAAAATCATAAATAATAGATTCGGGAGCAACGTACTTGCACCATTTCACTGACAAAGTTAAATCCTCCAGGTCCAATAATAGATCCTGCTAGAAGGTATCCAGTTATAACCTGATACAATATAACACAGGTTATATATATTGTATTGTCCATATCATGGAAATCAGATCACATCCTAAAATTGTTATTCACCATCAAATAGCTAAGGTAAAAAAATAATCATACTGGTTGTCCAGCACAGGCGAAGGCAATGCCACCACAGGTTGCAGAGACAATTACGATAACCAAGTCTGAGATCAATCTGCCAACGCACAAAATCAGAGGGTAATATCAGTTGTTACTTGGGAACAATTGTACGAAATAAAACATACCTCAAGTCTAGTTGTAGCACTGGATATTTAGACTTGAAGTTAGATATGATAAACACATTATCCTGAAAAGAAAAAAAAAATTCAGCAACCTCCCAGCACAAAATGAATGTCTGACACAGAATACATAAAAAAAATGAAATGGCCATACCTTTCGATCAATCAATGTAGGAGTATCTTCAGCTCTATTATCATTGTCCAAATTGAAAACATTTTGAAGCTGAAACCTAAATTAGAAACACAAGTATTTAGGGAAATGCACGCTTAATTCAGTAGCATGGCCTGAAAGTGAAATGTAATACTAAAGTTAGAAGCATATACTTTTCCTCTTTCGTATCATTTTTCTTTGACTTTACCCTTGCCACAGTCTCCAGAATTGCCTGATTAACAAAGCCAATCAATGAGGACCAAATCAGCACATTCTTGTGTCCATATGCTTGAAATAGTGTAATTTACTCGTGCGAATAAGATCCATAATTCACGTTTTGTGCTCAAAAGTATTAAAAAATAATGGTTGCAACATTAAAACAAATATATATATCACCACCAACCTGCTTCTCTGCTACGCTGTTGTTGAAGCTTCCTGAATCAATTTCTGAAATACAAGAGAGAGAAATGATTACTCAAACAGAAGATAGAAGATACTAACATCATATGAGCTGCAATAATGAAGCCGTCAACAATATACACCTACAGTGCATTGGATAACTATCTCAATTTATTAGAACATTTAAGAAAAGAAGTAAAAAACGTGAACAATAGAAGGATAGAAATAACGGACGGGATCAATAAGCATTGATCTAAATGATACAATAGAAAAGCTCATACCGAACAGACAGAAAGAAAAATTCAGACAGCAGTTGTAATTACAGACAAATTTCGTATTAGCATCCTCTTACTGAGCAAAGGAATTGCGTATCCAATAGCTACAAAATTGGAACACGCCAGATCAAAATTATTCATCTATCTTGTCCTACTGCCAGGATCTTCGTGGAAAACAAAAAAAGTAAACCACATAACCCCTAGAGCTGAAGAAACCATGCCAAAATCGTTCCAACATCGCCGCATCCGACAATTAACTTGGATTCCGAATTATAACCGCACTCAGCTATAACAAACTAATCAAAACCCTAACACAATCGAGTGAGCAAACGAGATCTAAGATCTACTAACCTTCATTCTGGTCATTGTCCTTGAACTCATTCTCCAAAGCACGATCAATTATGTCTGCAAAACTACCCTCCTTATTCCTCGGACTGGATACGTTATTGGACTGGAGAGTAGCGTTAGCAAGAAGCGGCTGATCCGAGTCGGAGAGGGGAAGGGCGGTGGAAGGAAGCAACCGCGAAGAGAAGAAGAAAGAAACGACGAAGAGGAAGATGAAAATGCGGACAGGTGAGAATGATAGCTTCAACATTGCAGAGTGGTTAGGGAATGTTGGCGGCTAATTGGTCACCATGCGAGAGAAATGGAGAGGATGAGAAGACAAGGATTCGGGAGATTGAGGAAATGGGGGAATGTGAAATAAATAAACCAGATAGAGAGAGAGAAAGGGGGAGAGTGGAAGAGAGACGGTAGGGGTTGAAGCAGGAGTCAGTGGCTAACCAGACCAGAGATAATGGGTCAATGTGTAGTCTACGAACCGTTGTTCAACGCCGCGAACCCAGCCGCATGTGCGCCTTTTGGCGGTTCTCGATCGCGCGTATCTATTTATTATTATTATTATTATTATTTAAGTTTAATAGGTTGGAAGAGATCTATATTTCATGTCAAGATATTTATTTTACCCGCCCACAACCAATACACTTAAAAAGGGGGTGGGAGACAGTTTGAAACATTTTTTTTCCATTTTCATCGGTTAATTTTAAAAATTATTTCTATTTTGATCATAAATTTTTTAAAATATATATTTTAATTCTTAAACTCTCTAATATATATATATATATATATTGCCTTTAGTATATTATTCGATACACACTCGCTTTATAAATGGTAACTCTTAGATTGTAATTACTGTTTTATCTATGGTTATATTCATATTAATTTCTGTCAACAAGTTTAGTTTTTTTTTTTTTTTCAAATGCATTATATTAAAATGTTTAATTTTTTTTTCGAGTTCATCAACTTATAGAATAAAGTATTCAAATATTTGGCACACGGGAGAAGTGATCACGACTGAGGAAGCATTGCTAGGTTGGCTTGTCTTAAACGATACTATGGTTAGGTTAAATACATTTTGATTTTTTAGTATATTGATAATTAGTTTTATTTGAATTTTAATAATAATTTCACCTGAAATTGGAGAATCTTAAAACTTAAAAGGGAAAAAAAAAAGTAAAAAAAAAAAAGAAAAAAGAAAAGAAGAGAAAAGAAAAAGGCCGCTATGGTTGCCGTTCATTTGGACAGCGAAGAGTTTAGGGAATATATTTATACGCTTTATTTGTCTTCGCATTCCAATTCCAATTCCGATACCAATTTTCCAGTTACCGCCTCCGCGCGCTCTCTAAGCTTCGCTTTCGAGCCCTTTCCAATCGGCCGTCTCGCAGAAATGGCGGATAAACCCAGTCGAGCTCTAGTTATTTTCGGTGATGGGTTGGCTCGCTTTGTTGATCAATCTCATACCCATCTACATGCACTCGCATCGCTAGCTTCCTGTGGGTTTTTGTCACTTCCCAATGCTCCTCCTTCAGGTTCTATCACCGCCTCTCGCTTGCTTATGCTTTTCATCTTGTTTATCTTTCTACTGTCTCTTTATTAATTTAATTTTCTGTTGACTTGATTGAATTTAGTTTCTTTGTAAGCAAGAGAATTACTCATCGTTCGAAATTAAACCCACAAATTACTTTGCCAATCGTCAATTCTTTGTGCCACGGAAAATGTTACTCCGAAAGCCATTCTTAATGGAATCGATTCTAGGTTTTGATCGACGTTGGTTAATTTTCGACCCATTAGGGAGGAGAGTTCGATTTTGAAGATTGGGGCGATATGATTCATGAGCCAACTCTAGTTACATGATGCCATCATTCGGGAGTTGAATATGATATATTCTTTTTGTGAGATTCCACATCAATTGGGGACGAGAATGAAATACCTTGTGTGGAAACCTCTCCCTATCAAATGCATTTTAAAAACCTTGAGGGAAAGCCTAAAGAGGACAATATCTACTAGCGGTGGGCTTGGGCCGTTACAAACGGTATTAAAGCTAGACACCGGGTGATGTGCCAACGAGGAGGCTGAGCCCCGAAGGGGGGTGGACATGAGGTGATATGCTAGCAAGGATGCTGGTTCCGAAGGGGGGTGGATATGGCGGGGGGTCTCACATCGATTGGAGAAAGGAACGAGTGCCAGCGAGGACGCTGGGCTCTGAAGGGGGTGGAATGTGAGATCCCACATTGGTTGGGGAGGAGAACGAAACACCCTTTATAAGGATATGGAAACCTCTCCCTAGCAGACGCCTTTTAAAAACCTTAAGAGAAAGTCTGAAAGGAAAAGTTCAGAGAGGACAACATCTGCTAGCGGTGGGCTTGGGCCGTTACAGGTCCACTATCGTCCATGTTTTCTCAGGCTTATGGCTACCATTTCGGTGAATATGAAGTATGGAAAATGAGGGATGGAGGATAATTTTGTTAAGCAACCTTGTTATTAGGCATTTCGCTTAGATACAGGTGTTTTTTTTCCTTCCCATATTATCAGAACTTCTATTTATTGATCCAAACATATATAACCTGAGTGAAGGCAATAGTTTATTTAATTACTTAACTTATTGTACGGGCTACTGAAAGGATTTTGTTGGCCTTCCCTCATATCTTCCTCGTATTGGGATTCATTTGATGTTTTAGATTGCAGAGAGTGAGGAAAAAAGGATGATTCGGGAGCTTGCGCTTCTATTTGATGCATGTGACCCATTCATCAATAAGGTATGATATTTCTGCTCTTTGAGCACCAAGGACTAATTTTACAATGAAAGATAATATTTGGTTTTTCAGAATGGAGATGGCTGCGAAGGAAGTAGTCAGAAAAAGTCCATACCTGAAAGGTAGTTTATCCTTATGGTATCTGTTCAGTTGATGTCATGAGTAGGATGAATCCCTGTGGTTGGTTTATGAACAACTTGGCTGGTGGTTTTGTGTTGCTACTTTAGGTTCATGGGAATGAAAGCTGCAATACTGACAAATAGTTCAAGCGTGCAATATCTGGGCTCTGAACTTGGTGTGTCCCTGTTGCGACTGGAGGAGTTGATGCAAATGAACCATCTCGGGTTGCCACCAGTTGACTTTGTGGCCTCTGAATTGCTGAAGAAGCTTGGTTTTCAAGATGGAAAGATACAAGATACAAGCGAGTTTGATTTTTTGTTTGTACATATGGGAGTTGGCGACAAAGTTAATGGCGAGAAAGACAAAACAACTTCGGATGATATGAAATATATTGATGCTTTGGTTGGTGATATATTGCAAAAGGCTCAGCCTGGATCAGAAATTGGTTCCCGTTTGCACTTGTCCCTTGTGATGAGCTATGGAAATGTCTTTAAGGATGATGAATGCAACTTGTCTGTTTTGACTTCCAAAGATGTGAAAAATTCTGATTTGTCAGCACTCTTTCCCTGTCAAAGTTACACGATGATGGGGGAGGTCTCACGGAATGATGTTCGGTGAGTCAAAATTAATGGTTTTTCTTTGGATTGATGGGTTTTCAAAATTTTATTGGCTGATATCTCTTGCATTATCCGATAACAAGGCATCATTCACCCATGTTAGCTGCTCAGTGGCAATATGGAGTAACCCGCAAAGATAAAGCAGAAACATTTTCTTTCAAGGAGTTTAAAGAGGTGAAGTTCAATATTTTTCTCCTATTGCTTCCATGCCTTTCATTGTTTCGTGCATTCATCCATGGAAATGTATGTCATCTTGGTTGGCCTTTGAACTACTGAGGCTTTGTGCTGCCTTAAGCAATAGGATGGTCTCTTAGTCTTGACGAGCTCAACTTCTAACATGATTATAATGTTTATGTTGGAAAATCATCTTAAATTCTGGAATTACATGGGGATGCATTATTCTTACATCATTATTATGTTGCTTGCATGATATGAGGATTTTTCAGCTTGACATAATGCAAGAATTGAATTCCATGTATTCTCTTCATGAATATGAACTTATGATTACTCTTCAAATCTGGTTTTCCTGGCCTGTGCTTGATTGGATGGTTTGAGGCATTTATTAGAGGATCCTTTCTTTTTCAGCAAGGCAGCAACCTCGTGATACCTGCAGATAGATTTATACATGAGGTAGCTTTTAAGCTTTGGAAGGCCCCCAAGTATGGAGCTTGAGATGGACAACACCTCAAGACTTTCAAAATGAGAATAAGTCCCTCAAAGCACACACGTTTTGCTTGGGAACACTTTGCCAGAAGCACGTTATGGATTCCAAATTTTGCTTATACTCTGATGCTTGGGAAAAGAAAATTGTGAGTGCTACGATTTTCGTGGAGAATGGCTTCTGTTTATAAGAATTGCTTTGTAATGATAACGTCAGTTTCAAAATTGGAAATTAATGCTAATACGTTTTGCTTTTTAAGCTGAAAGATTCATCTATTAAAGAAAAGAAGACAGGAAGGGGAAAAGGGAGCCAAGGAAAAAATTACTACAAATGTTATATTGCAGCATATCAGGGAAGTGTAAATGACAAATATGAATATTGGTAACATATGTACAGTGCAACTAGGGGGGGTGAAACAGTGAGGATATTATATATCATTGAGAGTCTTGCAGGAAGGTGCAGTGAAGTAGGAAACTAAGCAGTGGCTGCTGCTGCTGCTGCTTCCTCGACAACCTGGTTCGCTGGTTGTAGGGTGCAAATCAGGTTGCGATCACCGTACACATTGTCAACACGTCCTGAACCCAAAATTCTGTTTAGTAAGAGAGAGGGATAATGCCAACATAAATCAGGTAGAGAAATTAGAAACGAGTCACTCGTGTGTACCTGTAGATGGCCAGAACTTGGAAGCCCTGAGCCAGGAAGCTGGAAAAGCTGCATATTCCCTAGAGTATGGCTTTGTCCATGCATCTCCCATTAGCAGAGATGGTGGATGAGGCGCACCCTGGATTAGTAATTAAGCTTGTTAAGGTCTATCAGATGAAAAATGCTGAAGTAGTTAAGCTTTAGAGAAGAGGACTTCACCTTCAGGACGTTGTTGTTGATATCAGCTTTTCCTTTCTCAATCTGGGTGATTTCTTCTCTGATCGAAATAAGGGCATCACAGAATCTGTCCAACTCCGCCTGCAAAATGTATACGTGAAAAGGAAGTTATCAAGATCGGGCAAGAGCATACGTGAAAAGGGGGAATACCTTGCTTTCACTTTCTGTGGGTTCGATCATGAGCGTGCCCGGGACAGGCCATGACATGGTGGGTGCATGGAAACCATAGTCCATTAGACGCTTAGCAACGTCTTCAGGCTCTATCCCAGCAGTTTGCTGCCGCAATTGCACGACAAATTAAGCGTTTAACAGTTGGATGTAAACATCAAGGGAAATTTAACGCAAGAAATTACCTTGAAGCCTCTCAAGTCGATGATGAATTCATGGGCAACTGTTCCATTGACACCACGGAAGAGAACAGGGTAATGATTCTGCAGGTTTCAAAGCAAATATTAAGATCTATGAGAATGAGAACTGGAAAGAAGATGTGAAAGGAACAGCAAGCATAAGAATCAGAAACCTCTAAACGTTTGGCCATATAGTTAGCGTTCAGAATGGCGATCTTAGACGCGTTGGTTAGGCCCTCAGACCCCATCATGGCTATGTAAGTGTAAGATATTGGGAGAATAAGAGCAGAACCCCATGGTGCAGCAGCTATGGTACCGAGAGGCTGTGCTTTGTCGGGAGCAGGAATGCCTCCAGTAGGTATCTTCGGAGTTCAAATTGGCAAATTCCAAATTCAAACTATTGTAATGAATATAGCAATCAAATTTAACAGAGATATGTTTTTACCACAGGATGAGAGGGCAAAAATGGTGCTAAGTGCTTCTTGACACCAATAGGACCCATGCCAGGGCCACCTCCTCCATGTGGAATGCAAAATGTTTTATGGAGATTGAGATGGCAAACATCAGCTCCAATCCAACCTGGGCTTGTTAGACCCACCTGAAAAACACACCCAACTCGACTCTGATTACTTGAAAAGGATCTGTTCTATAGGTTGTTTAACAGCGTCCTCGAGTTCTAGGGATCGAAAGACGAAATGATACGTACCTGGGCATTCATGTTGGCTCCATCCATATAGACTTGGCCTCCATTCTCATGAATGATCTTACAAATCTCATCAATGCCTTCTTCATACACTCCATGTGTGGAAGGATATGTAACCTATCATTATTTCAACCAAACAAACTCAAATCACAGTCAAAGCTTTGGCTGCTCAAATTCTAGGATCTAACCATGAGTGCTGAGAGATTGTCCTTGTTGGCTTCTGCAGCCTTCTTCAGCTCTGCAATGTTGATGTTTCCCTTTGAATCGGTTCCAACCGATACGATCTTCATTCCACACATGGCTGCACTTGCGGGGTTGGTCCCGTGTGCTGATAGCGGAATGAGGCACACGTCGCGGTGGTGGTCTCCTCTTGCCTGTGGAATGATACCATTTGTAACCGCTCAAGTCACGCTAGCAGATATTGTCTTTTTTAGGCTTTCTCTCAAAGTTTTAAAATGCGTCCACGAGGGAGAGCTTTCCACATCCTTATTTCGTTCCTCTTTCAAACCTCTCTCAAAACGACGTGGGATCTCACATAAAGGCACCAAAGAACTAAAATGAGAAGAAAAAAAAAACGTACCATGTGGTAAGCACGGATAACCATGAGGCCAGCATACTCTCCAGCCGCACCAGCATTTGGTTGCAACGAGAAAGAATCAAACCCAGTTATTGCACATAACAGGTCTCCCAAATCACTGAACATCTCCTGCACAATGGAATCCGACATGAACACGATATTTCTTTTGTCCCTTCGGCCAATCGTTTTCGTATGAGAACAAAAACTTACCTGATATCCCTGAGACTGGTCAATAGGAGCAAAGGGGTGAAGGTTGGTGAAACCGGGCCACGTTACGGGCATCATCTCCGTCGTTGCGTTTAGCTTCATTGTGCAAGATCCCAACGGAATCATACTGTGGCACAGCGAAAGGTCCTTCGACTGCAGCCTCTGGATGTACCTCAACAATTCATGCTCTGTATGGTACCTGATGCATAGCAGAACATACTAGTCATGGAATTAAACTTCCTATAGTTTTAGCTATACGACTTCATATTACAAGAACTGCAAACGATGTGTACATGTTAAAGATCGGGTGGGTAAGGTACGAGCTTTCCCTCACTAGCACTGATGGAATTGCATTCTCGACCTCGGGAGCAAGAGATGCAGCGGTAAATGGAACCTATAACAAGAAGACATTGCCATGGATGAGAATAAGATCAATAGAACCAAGACTATCACCATTACATGTTTAGATACAATTCAAATACTTACTGGTTTTCCACCAGAGAAAACTGAAAAAAGGTTATCAACGTCTTCTAAGGTCGTCGTTTCATCGAAAGCAACGGTGATCTAAAAGGCAATCCATCAACAATTAATCAAACGACATGAACTGTTTTGTTGAACAATCGATGCGAAATACAGAAGTTTAGTTACCGTGTTTTTGTCGACGATTCGTAGATTAATACCACTCTTGTAAGCAGCATCTGCAATTGCATTTGCATCAGCAACCTTAACCTTTACAGTGTCAAAGAAAGGAAGACCTTGAACTTCTGCAGCGCCTAGTTTCTTCAGTCCGACCGAAAAAGCACCGGCGAGGCCATGAACTCTCTCTGCAATCGCCTTGAGGCCCTTCGGTCCGTGATACACGGCGTACATCGCAGCCATGTTCGCCAGCAACGCCTAAACAAACCACACATGTTCAAAGCAAAACCAACCCAATCATCATATGAATTATAATCTCAATACCTGAGCAGTACAAATGTTGCTAGTAGCCTTGTCCCTTCTGATATGCTGCTCTCTAGTTTGCATCGCCATACGCAGCGCAGGTTTGCCCGATGAATCGACGCTAACACCGATGATTCTTCCCGGCATCATTCTCTTATACTCTTGAGAGGTGGCCAAAAAGGCAGCATGAGGACCTCCATACCCCATTGGAACACCAAACCTCTGCGCAGATCCAACGACGATATCGGCCCCTAATTCACCCGGTGGCTTAAACGTTGTCAACGCCAAAAGATCGGTCGCCATCACAACCTTAACCCCATTAGCATGAGCATTCTTAATGAACTCCCCATAGTCCAAAACCTCCCCTTCAGTGCCAGGATACTGAACAAGAACACCACAAACATCACCAGATTTATAATCAATATCCTTAAGATCCGCAGTCACTACTTTAAGATCGAACCCGGCCGCTCGAGTAACACAAATATCGATCGTTTGCGGGTGGCAATTGTTCGAGATAATGAACGTTTTCTTCTTCCCCTTGAGGATATTATTACACATTGCCATAGCCTCAGCAGCTGCCGTCCCTTCATCAAGCAAGGAGGCATTGGACATGGGGAGGCCAGTGAGATCTGTAATTACTGTTTGATAGTTAAGCAAAGATTCAAGACGGCCCTGTGAAATCTCAGCTTGATATGGTGTGTACTGAGTATACCAAGCAGGATTCTCCATTATGTTCCTCAAAATAACATGAGGAACAAAAGTATTATAATACCCCATTCCTATATACGATTTGAAAATCTTGTTCTTAGAGGCCAAGTTTTGCATATGCTCAATCATTTGATTCTCAGTTAACCCTTCATCAAACTTGGAGAATTTCATGGATTGGAGCCTAATCGATTTGGGGACAGTGGCGTCGACGAGCGAATCAAGGCTTTCGAACCCACATAACTCTGCCATTTTGCTCCGTTCTTCGGGGGTTGCAGAGTTATGGCGGCGAGGAAAAGTGTCGCTTGGCTTCAATGCCTCGACGGATATCGAACGGGTTTGAGACCCAATTCCGATTGAATTCCGATGAAGAAATGAATCCGTTCTTGCGCGTCTACACAAGAACGAATTAGAAGACAGCGAAGAGACATACCTCGAAGGCGTAGAGAAAACAGGGGAATTGAACAGTGGAGGAGGGTCGATTTGACGGTGGTGCTTCGACGATGAAACAAGGCGCCTCAGCGCCGCCTTGTTCGCCAACCGCCGCGCTCGTTCCATAGCTTATGGGTTATGCTCTGTTCGTCGAAAGCTTAAATTAATGGCTACGTCTGTCAATTACTCCACAAGCGAGAGTTCACTGATTTCCAGAAACAGAGAAAAAATGGGTATTGATATTAATAAAGAATTGAATCCTTTTGTTGGTAATAAAAGAAAAAATTCAATAAATTGGAAGTGAAGAAAAGAAAAACATAGAAAATGAGAGGATGAGATATGGTGGAGCTGGTAAGTGGTGGATGACGGCGCACCTAGGTTTGAAAAAGACAGCCCATTTTCTTGCGACAGTGGGGAATCACGGCCAACCAACTCCCAAACAAGGTATTGCTCAGGATTGAATGGAACCAAATGAATTGCAGAAGGGATTGTGTTTCAATGGATCTTCAAAATCGCTTTATTTTGTTTTTACACTAAGTCAATTCAATCGTTAGTGATTATATTATAAGGTATATATCAACAAACCACGCTGGCGAATCCAATAGACCCTTTTGAGTTGGCATTGAACAATTACAGAGGAGATACTTTTAAGTGTACAGAATCTATCTAAAGCGTTGGGTACTTTCAAACCCTTCTGGAAGCCATAAATTCGCTATGCTTCCTTGTAAGACAACTTCAAAGAACAGGAAAAGAAATAGAATTTGAAGTCAAGCCCAGAGAGCGAGTGAAGACATCAGCCCCGCCCCGAGAAATAGAGTACAATAAGAAACAATTTGGAGTCTAAAATTGCAGCTCATTCTCTTGCTAAGAAAGTCAGCCGCGATCAAATCAACCAAAGCCATGTACACCAGAATTCCCGCGGATAGAGAGTCCAAAATCCCTTCCGCAACCAACGCCCCAGTGCTGTTGGGGTTGTAGGTGGAGGCGACAGCCGTGCCTATGGCGATGCCGATGGGCGTGGTGATGGCAAAGAAGACAGCCATGAGGGAGGTGGAGAGGGTGTTGAACTGAGCCTGAGAGATGCAGCCGCCCAGGGCAAAGCCTTCAAAGAACTGATGGAAGGACAGGGCTGCAATTAAGGGTCTAATGGTGCATGGGCTGTGGGACACTCCCAGAGACAGTCCAATTATCACTGAATGTGACACTATCCCAAGCTCCAAAATCTGCACAAAAATACCTTTATTTGACTCTTAAACTTTAATATTTCAATTTAAAAGTAAAAAATGTGTCTAATAAATATCTAAACGACTAATTTATAATTAAAGAAACATGAACTATTTGAAACAAATTACGATGCGTTGACTTTGGGTTAAGAATTTATGTTCCTCACAAGGCATGAGGAAAAAGGAGGAAAAAGGAGGGAGAAAAGAAGTTGGACAGTAAGTCAAGCGACATGACTGACACGTGGAGGCGAAAACTCGAAGAGAAAAAATAAATTACCTGGGAAATAACGACATGTCGTACACCGCTTTCGTCATCGTCGCCGTCAAGCCCATGAGAATGACCATGTCCTCCATGGGCATGGCCATGATCGTGGACTCTCACGTGCCCATCACATGCCTCCTTCCCCTGCGGATGACTGTGACGATGGTGGCCGGCGTGGGCATGCATTCCAACGATGTGCATCGCGCCGCCGTCCTCTTCCCCGAACACTTTCACGTTCAAATCTCCGGCGGGAAGAATGCCCGATTCCAACCCGGAATCTACCACCGACCCGACCCGGTTACCCTCCTCTTTCGATCGAATCACCCCCTGTTTTCGCTCGTAGTACTGAGTACCGACGAAATCGACGAGGAGCGTCAACAGCGACGCCATCATCGCGAAGAATCCCGAGAAGGGGAATTTCGACCATGGGAATTTCGGCAAGCACGGATCGGAGAGCGCATTCGATCCGTCTGGAAGCATGTGCACAAAAGCGGTGGCAAGAATTACACCGGCGGCAAACGCCTTCGCCGCGACGAACAGATTTCCGTCTGTTTTGAGAAACCGGCGCTGGCTGCCAAACAATGGAATGGCGATTCCGATGACTCCCGATGTGAGAATGGAGGCGATGGCGATTAATTTGAAATGGAACGCAGCCGAATCGTCTCTACAGAGTTCTAACTCCGAGACGCCACAATCCGAATTGCCCATGGATTCGGATACGGTCCGGATAAGAGACCCTGTTTTGATCAGGAAATCAAAAAACGAGAACTCCCCAGATTAAAACTCTAATATTACTAAACCCTAGAAATCACGAATGAACCAATAAACTAATCAATTACAAGAATTAAGAACACAAATACATACTGTCAGCAATCAGTACATCAAATTAGGAAACCACAAAATTCCACAATTAATCGAATTCGATTCAAATCAGCCAAGACACAAGGAAAACAGATTAATTGGGGAAAAGGAAATTACCGGAGAGAACTCGAGCTTTATCCTGGAAACCTTGAACACAGAGCATCTGCCACAAATCCTGAAAAAGAAAAGAACAGAGAATCCATCATCTATAAACAAATTCGGGGAAAGAAGAGAGAAATCAAGCAGAAAAGCAGGGGATTCGAACTAACCTCGAGGAAGAACATGAGAGAAGAAGAAAGTTTGAGCA
Organism: Cucurbita pepo subsp. pepo; assembly: GCF_002806865.2. Taxonomy (NCBI): domain Eukaryota; kingdom Viridiplantae; phylum Streptophyta; class Magnoliopsida; order Cucurbitales; family Cucurbitaceae; genus Cucurbita; species Cucurbita pepo. The sequence continues at coordinate 404,011 of NC_036648.1, read as the reverse complement.
AGGAATTAAGAAGAGCCAGTGAATGTGCAGAACCCAAATCTGGAATCTTCGGAATGGGAAAAGTGGCTGAAATGGAATCAGGCGAAGAGGAGTGATTGATGCGGCGTTCGGCGAGGAGAAGGGTTCATTTGGCTTTAAAAATAAAGCAGCGACAGCGAGCGGTCGGCGACGAAAAAGAGAGAAAAAGAGGAAGAAAAAGAAAGAGAGAGAAGGAAGAAGAAGGAAGTGGAGAAGTGGGAAGGAAGGAAGAGGAGGCATGAGAGAAGAGTGTCGACATAATGGAAGCGAATGGAGGGCACACGCAGCGGAACAAACTAACAGCGACGACTTTTTGCTTCAGAATGACGACGATAGTGTCGACACTCTTTATGCCCTCTTTCACCATTTCCAACCATTCTTCCTTTTTTGCCCTTTCTCTTTCTTTCTTTATTTTTAATTTCATTTTCTTTCACGTCTTATATATTTTTATTTTATTTTATTTTATTTTCAAATGTTTGAATTTGTTACCTATATTGGATTATTGCTATGGATTTTGGTAATAGAATTTCAATTTTAGTAAAAAGGAATAAAATAATAATTTTATTTCTTAAAAAAAAAAAACTATTCAACTACCCTTGACCCGTTACATAGCCTCACAGTTTTAAAACATTGTCGGCTAGGAATAAGTTTTCACACCTTTGTAAAAATAAAATGTTTTGTTTTCCTTTTCAACCAATGTGGGATATCAGGGTCTATCCTCTTGGGAGGCAATGTCGTACACCGCCCGGTGTCTGGCTCTGATACCATTTGTAACCGTCCAAATTCACTACTAGCCAATATTATCCTCAAAGTACACCATAGAGCGTAATGGTATAATATTGTCAATAAACTCTCATGACTTTACTCAACGTGGGAATACTCTTAATAGTCCTCAACATAGTGTGTTATCACGACCTATCTCTGAATTAATCAACGTGGAACTACTCCTCTAGTAGTCTTCAACATAAAAGATTTTGAAATAGAAAAAAGAAATTTAAGTTTTAAAATAATATTTTCCTTATAAAGAAAGAGCCCATAGGTTATTAAATAACGACCATAGTTAATATAAGACTATATATATATATATATATATATANTTTTTTATTTTTGTCGATGAACGATCGATGTGTTCTATTATATCATCGTGCAGATCCTAATGGTAAGAATATGTTTAGTGTATGATATTATGTGAAATAATTACAAAAATTGTGCAAAATATTTGCTAAAAAATAGGCATTTTGTATTTGTTGATGAAAGGGCCAATGTACTACAAAGGAATTTACCACTTGTTCTATCAGCACAACCCTAATGGAGCGGTTTTCGACAGCAAAATTGTGTGGGGTCATGCAGTATCGCGCGATCTAATCAATTGGGCTCATCTGAATCATGCCCTCGAGCCCACTCATCATATATATATATACACGAAACATGAAAAAATTAGCATAAAATAAAAATTAAATATGTATCAATTTAAAGGGTAACTTCCCCAATTTTAGGATGTCAAAATATTTGTAATATTGTTTGTTCTACAAGATATTCAAATAATCTAAAAAAGTAAAAGAGCCCTAATGGGTTACCCCTTTGGAACAAGAAACTCCATTCTCCCTAGCCGTCAACCGCTCATTCAAACTGCAGGATTCTTTTCGTATCCGATCTTCAAAATCAAAATCAAAATCAAAATCAAAATCAAATTCCGAACGAATCGCACACGCAGCCGTCTGCCGGTAAAATCGAAGCTGACGGAGGACGAGACGGTGCTGAGCCTCCAGAAGAGTAATTTCACGCTGCATTTTAGCAATAATTTTGTAGCAACCTCCGGCGAGATCACTGGCGCGACAATTGGCCTCGAAAATTATACACTGCACTGCATCACGTCTCTTCGAAGGCTCCAAATCGCCTAGGGTTTTCAACACGTTCTTCACGCCGAACAATTTGCGGACATTTCGAAACTCCCGAAACCGATCTGCAGGAAAATACGGCGCCAGAGGACAATCCGCAGTGCATTTTCGTCTCTGAAATTTGCACGCAGCGCAAGCCTGCATCGTCGGAGGATTCAGGTTTTTGTAGTCCGCGTCAACTCCGGCGACGATTCCGCTGAAATCCCTGTGAATATTCATCCGCAACACAGATCCTTGAGAAAAGAGAAAGACGGGGGAGGATGTTCGTAACCGATCACCTTAGTGGTGGGTTTTTTTGGGAGCCCAACTTATTAGTGATTGAATATTTTCCATATTTGAATTTTCTTAAAAAAAGATAATAATAAATAATAATAATAACTCAATTTCGATTCGGTGGTTTTTGCCGACTTTTTTAAATTAGAAGATGCAGTGATTAATTATAATTATTGCATAGTTTAATTGGTAATTAACATAAATAATACTAAATTTAATATATAGGTTATACTAATTAAAAATTTAGTTATTAAATAAACACAAATTTTAAATTTTAAAAACTAAATTTGTAATTTAACATTTTTAGCTCGAGGATTATTAAGACTTTTTTTACCATTAAAAATTATTAATAATTACTTAAAATGAAAATTATTATTAGTGAGAGATTATTGGAATTAATACAATAATTAATTCATACATAGATACAAATTAAATAACAATTAAGTTGTTTTCTTCCTTTTGTGATCAAATTTTAATTAAATTTAAAAAACTAAAAAATATTTTTTATGATTTTATAAATTATGCTATATTATTTTTTTTTTAATTCATGCTTATAAATTTAAAATAGAGGGAATTTACTTTTTTGTCCTTCAATTAATAGGTGCGTTTGATATTTAAGTTTTAAAGTACGGTGATTAATAAATTTAGGTTAGTCCAAGTAAAAACCTAATTCTCTTAGGTTTGACTTAATCGATACTCCGAAATTTATTGAATTATATGTATTAAATGGAAACGTGGTTTAAAAAGGCAATCTTTTTGTATTGCTTTTCGTATCAATGTAACAAATTTAATTTAATAGTCCCATGTGCTTTCTTCATTTTATTAAAACAATTGGAAATTCAATATATTAAATATATTTGATGGTTTTGTGGTATACTCTATTTTGGAAAAAAGTGATCTTAAAACCTTCTTTTTAGCTTAATAAAGATTTTTATCATTTATTTAGAAACAAAAAAAGCGAACCAATAAATATTATATGGACCATTACGGATCGCTGTTAGCTTCATGGTTTTAAAACGCATCTACTAGAGAGAGGTTTCGACATCCTTATAATGAATATTTTGTTCCCCTCTCCAACTGGGTGTGCCAACAAGGACGTTGACCCTAAAGGAGGTGGATTGTGAGGTCTCACATCGGTCGGAGAGGGAAACGAAACATTCCATATAAGGGTGTGGAAACATCTCCCTTGTAGATGTGTTTTAATACTGTAAAGCTAACAACGATACATAACGAGCCTAAACCCTAAACCCTAAACCAAAATTATAGTATCTTAAAACAATCGAAGTATGTTCATGTTGGGAAAATGAACCTAACTTATATGCATTGAAAGCTATATATATACACGATGAACGTTAAGATTATATGCAAGGGTAGCGCTTCTACGAAATGGCAACAAAATGGTTGGAAATGGTAAAGTGTGGGGTTGTTGCATTGTACTTCGTTTGGCTTATAAGCAATAGATTTGGGTTTGTGGTCTCTCATGGAGATATCAACGAAGTTCATATTCCACAACAATTTCAAAGAACATCTTATCATTTCCAACCCCTCCAAAATTGGATGAATGGTAACACATATTTTCTTCCATTTCTTTCACTATTTTCCCTCTTTATTTCATCTTCTAACTTTGATTTTATTATTATTATTTTTTATTTTTGTCGATGAACGATCGATGTGTTCTATTATATCATCGTGCAGATCCTAATGGTAAGAATATGTTTAGTGTATGATATTATGTGAAATAATTACAAAAATTGTGCAAAATATTTGCTAAAAAATAGGCATTTTGTATTTGTTGATGAAAGGGCCAATGTACTACAAAGGAATTTACCACTTGTTCTATCAGCACAACCCTAATGGAGCGGTTTTCGACAGCAAAATTGTGTGGGGTCATGCAGTATCGCGCGATCTAATCAATTGGGCTCATCTGAATCATGCCCTCGAGCCCACTCATCCATTCGATATCAATGGTTGCTGGTCCGGTTCCGTTTCCTTTCTCCATAACAACAAACCCGTAATTCTCTACACTGGACTCGATTCCGGTTTCCAGCAGGTTCAGAATCTAGCAATCCCCAGCAATTTCTCAGACCCTTTTCTTGAAATTTGGACAAAATCTTCACATAATCCGATCATAACTCCTCCCAATGGCATTGAGAGACACCGATTCAGAGACCCAACAACGGCATGGCCAGGCCCAGATGGCGGATGGCGGATCGCCATTGGAGGCCAGACGAGCTATGGAGGCGCGGCGATGCTTTATCGAAGTGAGGACTTCGTTCATTGGCATCAATCCAGGTTTCCTCTTTATTCCTCTCGCGATTCTGGAAATTGGGAATGCCCTGATTTTTACCCTGTGAAACTTAATGGATCGAATGGGATTGATTCTTTGAATGGATTCCGTGTTGGTGCTGTTAAGTATGTGATGAAAGCTAGCTTTAACTCTCATGATTATTATACATTGGGAAGCTATGTTCCTGAGAAAGAGAAGTTCACCTCTGATTCTGGTGATGGTTTTGATCTTAGAGGAACAAACTTAGGATTGAGATATGATTATGGGAAGTTCTATGCTTCCAAGACGTTTTATGATAGCTCCCAGAAGAGGAGGATCTTGTGGGGTTGGGTTAATGAATCTGATAGCAGAGAAGATAATATCAAGAAGGGATGGGCTGGTCTTCAGGTAAATCATCATGACCCATTTTTCATATATTAGATTATGGAATGAACTGGATGAATCTTGGTTGGTAATTAAACTTGGAAATGCAGGTGGTTCCTCGAAAGATTTGGCTATCTAAGAATGGAAGGCAGCTGATTCAGTGGCCAGTTAAGGAAGTTGAGAAGTTACGCACAAACCGTTTTAGCTTGTATAATAAAGAACTTAGAGGGAGATCAACCATGAAAGTTCTTGGTGGCTCAGCTTCTCAGGTCAGTATTCAGAAACGGTTCGAGCTCACTGTTAATAGATATTGTTCTGTTTAGGCTTTTCTTTCAAGGTTTCAAAACGCATCTCCTTATAAAAAATGTTTTGTTTCTCCTCTACAATCGACGTGGGATCTAACAATCCACCCCCTTGGGGGCCAGCGTCCTCGATGACACACCGCCTGATGTTTGACTTTGATACCTGATACCTAACCCAGTATCTGCTAGTGTTGGGCTTGGGCTTGGGCTGTTACAAATTGTATCAGAGCTAGACAATTGGCTGTGTGCAAGCGAGGATTCGAGCCTCCAAGGGAGTGGATTGTGAGATACCGCATCCTCGTTGACACACTGTCAGGAGTCTAGTTCTGACACCATTTGTAACAACCCAATATCTAGTAGTGTTGGGCTTGGGTTGTTACAAATTGTATTCGAGCTAGACACTGGGCAGTGTGCAAGCGAGGATTCGAGCCCCCAAGGGGTGGATTGTAAGACACTGCATTCTCGTTGGCACACCCCATTTGTAACAACTCAATATCTGCTAGTAGTAGTGGGCTTGAGCTGTTACAGATAATATCAGAGTAAAACACTAGATGGTGTGCAAGCGAGGACGCGAGTCTCGATGGGAGTGGATTGTGAGATCCAGATTGGTTGGAGAAGCATTTCTTATAAGGGTGTGGGAAACCTGGAAAGCTTAAACACGACAATATTTGCTAGTGGTGGACTTGAACTGTTATAATTTTGCACAGTGTGATCAATTTTTCTCGACTTAACTGTATGATCAAATGGTTCAAGGTCGACGCGGAAGTTTCGTTTGAGTTTCCATACTTAGAGGAGGCTGAGAGAGTGGACACAAGATGGTTTGATCTTGATCCTCAATTGCTTTGTAGTAAAAGAGGTGCATCAGTGAATGGCAGAGTTGGGCCATTTGGCTTGTTGGTTTTAGCTTCCAATGACTTGTCTGAACACACTGCAATATTTTTTCATGTTCTTAAAGCTCATAACAGATATGTAGTACTGATGTGCAGTGATCAGAGCAGGTCAAATCCATGCCTTTGGCTGTCTATTTACAACCATTTTCAAGGCACTTTTTGGCTTACAAACTCGACTGAATTGGCTGTTTTTTTGAACTGATAGGTCCTCTTTTAGGGAAGGGGTAGATAAAACCACTTATGGAGCGTTCGTAGACGTAGATCCACGCCACGAAAAGATATCATTGAGAACACTGGTACATCCGATTAGCTCGTGTTGTTCGCTTGGGTTGCTCGTCATTGTTGTTCATCTTTTGTCGTTGAATTTGCAGGTAGACCGATCTATAGTTGAGAGCTTTGGAGGAAAAGGAAAAACCTGCATCACTTCCCGAGTATATCCGACTGTGGCTGTCGATGACGATGCTCGTTTATACGCATTCAACAATGGAACTCAATCTGTAGTGATTTCCCGTTTGAAGGTTTGGAAGATGTCAAATGCTCAAATCGTATGAGTTTTTGAAGCTCGGTGTCTTCGATTTTCCTACTAAATTTACAAAATAAAGAAGTTACCGAACGGTGAAATGTCTTTGCAGTTTTCTGAATGTGAACAAAAATAGATCGGTTCACTCTAAATATATAAAGATCAGTTCACTCTAATTATTGCTCATTTGATTAAGAATTACAGAGCAAAGACTTTAAATGAGTATGCTATGTATTTTTGAAGACTTTTACCCAATTTAACTAACCCGGAGCGAATTAATTAAAGGGTAAAAAAATTAAAAAAAGTAAAAAGGTAAGTAAATTATTGATGGAGGTTAGTAGAAAAGGTTAATCTAGTAAATAGAGAGAGATTTAAACTTTAGAAAAGTTTACATTTAAACTTGATGTGAAATGTCGATAATGCCCTTAGCAAAAATAATAATGCCACGTGGGAATGAGTTTTAATGAAATATGAAATAAAAGAATTTGGATAAATCCGAGATAGAATTTTCAATTGAAGTTGAAATGGGGAGAAACACCAAAAAGGGAATTACGTAGCGATAAGAAGGATCGAAATCGGTCCGTTTTGCGTGCATTTCCATGCTTCCACCTGATCAGAACCAATCAGGGCCGTCGGTTTTCGTGACCACCCCATCAAGTTCAACCTTTGGCAGGAATCGTGTAACTATTTCTTCTTCTTCTTCTTCTTCTTGCTTCTATTTTGTTGCCCAAACCGAGAGGGGCCTGCAACAAAACCAAAACGAGGGAAAAATCCCTTTTCAAGTTTCAAGGTTAGAGAGTTAAGGATAGATTAACCAACGAACTGAGTTCTCTGCCTTGGTGTTTGTTTGGTATCAACTTCCTGGAAGAACCCATAAATTGGGTAATCGTTCATCCTTGGTTTAGCGTGTAGTAGAGACAGAGACAGAGACAGAGACAGAGACAGAGAGAGAGGGAGAGGGGTTTCGAGGAATGCGTGTGGAGGATGCCGATGATCTTGAAATGGGGGATTCAAGATCAGTTCCGATTTCACCGCGAGCGTACAAATGGATGGTGAATTTCCATCGGGATTTGTTGGCGGGGGCTTTCATGGGCGGACTTGTACACACAATCGTTGCCCCAATTGAGAGGGCGAAGCTTCTGTTACAGACCCAAGAGAGCAATCTGGCGATTGTTGGGGTTGGGCGAAGGAGGTTCAAGGGTATGTTCGATTGTATTTTTCGCACCGTTCGAGAAGAAGGCGTTCTCTCTCTATGGAGAGGCAATGGAAGCAGTGTTATTCGCTATTACCCTTCTGTTGCCCTCAATTTTTCTCTTAAGGTATATCACCAATTTCTCTTCATTTTCGGAGTTTCTTTCTGCTATTAACTTCCAAATTTAGAGTAACACCTTCTTTCTGAATGTCTGGTGAATCTGAAGGCAAATTAATTGGTTCCCTGGATAATGTTTTTTGATAGAATTTTGTATGCAAAAAGCCTTGTGAGAATGGGATGAACTAATAGCAGTAACAACAAATGTGATAGCTTAGGAGTGAACTAATGAATCAATTCAAGCTAGAAGCTACAAATTAGTAATGCTGTGAGGACAGAACGCAATGTTAGTGAAATTAGTAACGATAGCGGATATTGTCCTCTTTGAGCTTTTCCTTTTGGGTTTCCTCGTTAGAGAGAGGTTTCCACACACTTATAAACAATGTTTTGTTCTCCTCCTCAATTGACGTGGGATCGTACACTTGTTCTATGACATAATCTAGTTGTTGAAGAGTGAAAATGAGATAGACATGGAGGAGAGAATATACACATTTCAGTTGTTACCTCTTTTGATATCCCAAAGCTGGAAATGTGGTAAAACCGACGAATAAATAAAGATTGTGCTCAAGGTTTTCTCGTGTTCCATGGTAAGGTGTAAGTCATCGGTTCAAATCCGATAAGGGGTTAGAAGTCTTTCATTTGATGCTCATTTTCGATTTAGAACTTCCGGGCGTCTGAAATATCGATTAGTCTTTGTAGTGACTGATGGTTTGGTGAATTCATGAAGTGAGTTTATGGTGTCTGAATGTTGTTTTTCATATACAGGATCTATATAAAGACATGTTAAGGAATAGCTTTGTAGATGGTCACTTTCTTTCTGGTCCATCAGCCAATTTTATAGCTGGGGCAGCTGCTGGTTGTTCAACATTGATTTTAATATACCCTTTAGATATTTCGCACACTCGCCTTGCTGCCGATATCGGAAGAACCGACGTCCGACAGTTTCGAGGCATCTGCCATTTCCTTGCTACCATACACAAGAAGGATGGGATTGGAGGGATTTACAGGGGCCTTCCAGCCTCTCTACAAGGAATGGTGGTGCACAGAGGCCTTTATTTTGGAGGCTTTGACACCATGAAAGAGATTTTGGTAGAACAGTCTAAATCAGAGTTGGCTCTATGGAAGCGTTGGGGAGTGGCTCAAGTGGTCACAACCTCTGCTGGATTGTTGTCGTATCCATTCGACACGGTTAGAAGGCGAATGATGATGCAATCCGGGCTGGATAAGGCAATGTACAATAGCACCCTAGACTGCTGGAAGACGATTTATCGAAAGGAGGGAGTTAGTTCTTTCTATCGAGGCGCTGTTTCGAACATGTTCAGAAGTACAGGTGCAGCTGCGATCCTTGTTTTGTACGACGAGGTGAAGAAGTTCATGAAATGGGGCGGGTTGTAACAGAAGGAAGAACACTATCTGACATTTGACAACACATCTTGTAGGGGTTTAGAAACGAGCACGATATCATTGCTGTGACCGTGTTCCTTAACCGATCAGCAATTACGTAAAGATTGATTGATTTTTGTTTGTTAGATGAGGTGAGCAAGAGAAGAAGAACAGTAATAAAAAATAAAAAAGAAGAGATTCTGATATGGAAAGGAAGTTAGTTGGCGTCCTGATTCTTCTGCAACCTTCTGAAAGCTCCTTTAAACAATGCTTTACTGTCTCTTTATATATTGCTTTCTTTATCTGTGTTCATCAAAATTGGGGTTTCTGTGAAACCGAATATGTTGAATGCTTTTCGGAGTTGTAGATGAGGCACACCATTACATAACCCCCCCTTTATTCTTCTCCCTTTCCTTCTATACCGAAATTACCATTTTGCCCTTTTTGTGCATTTAATAATTTTGTGTATATTTTTAATTTTAATAAATCATTTTCCAACTTTTCTTTTGGTGTTAAATTTTAGGTTGTCTTTTTTTCCTTTTTCTTTTTATTATTTTTTTAATTTTAATACTGAAAACAATATTTATTTATATTTTTTCAATAATTGTAAATGAAGCCTGAGATTATATTTTTTTTTAATTTTTATATTTAATAATTATTAAGATATTATCATATTACAAACAAAAAAGAGATAAAAGTAATAATAAAACCAAAACTAACTTTTTTTTTTTTTTTTTTTTTTTTTTTTTTTTTTTTTTTTTTTTTTNGGAGGAATAAGAGAATATTTAGTCTACGACGAAACCCACAGGTTATACGGTGGCGACCAGAGAATTTGCCAATAATTACAAGAGTACCCCACCAATTGGACAGAGGCAGAAATCATGTGTAGCGCATCTGCATGACCATCATTCCTGATTCTCCACTTTTAGCACTGCACGTGTCCCACCTGCAGCGTTTAAGTGTACAAATTTTAATTTCATTTTACTTTCAGAAATGATATAATCAAATAAATTATATTTTTCTTAGAATTTGAAAAACTAACATAAATTTTAGAACAAAAAATCATTTTAAATATTTTTTTTAAAGAGAATTTAAAACGAAATTCCCAATCTAAGGGTTCATACCGTGAGAGCTCCAACTTCGATAAGTTTAGGAACGAGATGGCCGCTAAGATGGAGAGCGACCAGAGTCTCCAAGCCGCCGAAGCTAGCCCCGCCGATGAAAACCGCCGGCGCCGAACTATCCCGAACAAAAGACGAAGAAGGAACGGCGGCGATTTCGTCGTGATCATTAAGCTCGATGACTGTAGGATGGACGCCGATGATGGCGAGGAGAGTCTTCATGACGTGGCACATGCTGCAAGAGGAGCGGCTGAATATGATCACCGGATGCTCTGTAATCAACCGCCGGATCCGAGCTTCAGACGACTCATCGACGTCGATGGATAAGGAGGAGGAGGAGGTCGGAGAAGGAGGAAGTTCGGAGGATACAACGTCGTTTGCACATAGGTTCATCGCCGGAGAATTGGGAGAGACGGCGGAGAGAGATATAGCGGAAGGGGAATTGTTAAATTTGCGAAGAGGCAAGGGACTTGTTCGGTCGTTGTAACTCTTTTTATTTTAGCAGTGAGTGGGTGGCTTACGTCATTTATTAGTGTTTTCTTTTTCTTTTTTTCATTTAATTATTCTGAAAAGTTATTCTAAACTTATTATAAGCGTGAATATTTTACGAATAATAATATATTAAATTACAAGTTCCATTCATTAATTTTCTTATTCATTCAAGTTTAATATTTAATATAATATATGGGTAAAAATTGGCTTAAATAAATAAATAAATAAATAAATAACTTTATGCAAACTTCTTTTATTTTTTTATTCGGACATGTTTTTCATCAATTGAACCGTCCAATGAGACCAACCATATAAAAACATAGCATTTGATAGGATACTCTAATGGTATAAACGAGTTTTTTAAATAAAGAAATAATTAAATTAAATATTTCATTTAAATTAACTTTTTATTTTATTCGCTAATGATACTCTCGATTAAAATATTAACTTATTTATTAATTAGTCATCACGTGACCTTATTATAGAAGAAACTTCATCTTGCAAGATAATTAATTTCCATAAATAATTATTTGATTTGATACTTGTAAAAATAAAATATTAAAATAAAATTACCATTTTGATAATTTTTTTTTTACTTCAGCTAGTGTAGTCTCACATGCGTCGTTACAATTGTACATGGAATTCGACACGAAGTTAAAGGAGGAGAGACATATCCAATTTAGTAGGCTCGATAGGCTAAACCCCATGTGTTTTGTGTCACTTCCATAATGGCCTCACTAGGGACTCGTCGTTGTCTTGAAAGGCCACCATTGACTATGGACCCACGGCTCATAATATTACAAATATTTTTGTTCTTGGAAAATTCATAACATTACAAAGGTTGTGGGTTAAGTGTTTAGCTCGTTATAGCTAATTAAGTCGGCTCAACATCATAACGAGTATTCTAGTTTGTACATTGTACTATTATTAGCTTTCACGTCCTCATGTGTTGGTTGGTTGTCGTTGGATAAACGTTCATTGATTATATTCTACAAGTTGAAACTTTTGAGCTATTTAATATAAAAGTACTCATCTTTATTATTGACTGCTTTACGGAATATTATTCTCGTTTTTCCTACAGAGACTATTAATTAATTGTTTAAGTGTTCGATTTTTTTTCGAGCTCGATAACAAATAGAGTAAAAGGATTTAAATTTATGGTCTCGATTGAATATGTGTCTCGATAAATTCAACTATGTTCAAATTGAAGCGGAAAAAGAAATAGGGCTCACGTGGTACAAGCTTTTATTGACATGGACAGGTGGGCAAGATGATGGTGGCAATATGAAGACAACACTGGGCTCCACGTGGAAAGTGGTTTAGGGAAACTGAATTTACCTCTGGTACGAGAACCTAATAATACACACAACAAAACAAAACAATCAATCAAAATTGTAAAGTAAGGAGATGACGTGGCGTAACAAGAGTGGTGGGTGGAGGTCGACCCCGTGGGCCGAATTAACGGGGTTTGTGAAAACCCACAATAATAAACCCGACATTTTCCATGTCATCGTCATATTACTGAAACGACACGTCGCCAAACTCTGGCGTTAACTTTCGCTTTCCCACTTCCCGCACTGGTTCGGGAAACTAACGAGGAGGGAGATGACGTGGACCAGTAAGAGGGTTCCACCTCATCAGTCAGTGGCAGTGGTGGAGTCTATCTCAGAAAATGGGGTACGTGGCCGATGCCGCCGCGTACGGGGTCTGTCTGCCACGCCATTAATAATTGATGACTAGATTGATTTTTTTTGAATATTCATGGCATCAATAATTAAAATGATGATGTGATTTGAGTATTTTCGTACATCCATTGTACATTTTATTTTAGATTTAATTATCATAATAATTTTAGTATTTATTTTAAATTAACTTTTAAGTTTGTTTAAATCCCTCAAAAACTCTTTTTTTTTTCAATATAAATTATTGCTTTACCTAAATTTTTATCTCAAAGTTAGGTTAAAACCTCAGTCACTGACGTCAGCTCTTACGCAACCTGGTTCCTTTATTTATTTATTTTATTTGTTTTTTATTTTAGTAAATGCGTGGTGCACTTGCTCTCCTAAGCTTTTTGAATTTTCTGAAATAATTTTTTCAAGAGGAAAATAACAAATTTGCGACTACCCATGAAGCTATCGGGATAAACTTACCCACGTACATTTTTTTTAATATATGAGTGTAACTTGTAAATATATGATATTTGAATTTTATTAGATTTTCTTATTAATGGACATATACATCAGATAAGGTAATTTTTTTTTTTATAATAAAAACGAACAAAAAAAAAAAAGTCCAATTTTATTTATTTATTTTTAAGAGCTAATATAATATCATTTGATGAAGAATTAGGTAGGTTTCAAGCGGTAAAGTAAAATAATAAATAAATAAAGTTCGGGGAAAATAATGTACAAGTTGGAAGGCGACATGTCGTTTTGAGGGCGAGACGTTCCATTTCGATGCGACTTGGCGAAAAGAAATCGAAGAGGGGACTCTTCAACTTGAAAAAGGGTTAATGCAAGTTATTTAAATGTGGTGAGTGGGATTTTTAATTTCTTTTTCTGTTGCAATTAAAATAAAATAAAATAAAAAGCATATTTATTAAATTACTTTTCATATTTTTACAACTTTCACACTTTTGTTTTTATATCATTGGTGACTCACATTAATTAGCAAGTTGTTCTATTTTTTTTTTTAATAAAAATCTTTCTTTTTAATTATATATTTTTAAAAATAATGTTAAAATTCTATGTCTATTTAATTTCTTAATTTTAAAAAATATTTAGCAGGTCATAAATTTTCATAAATATAAAACTAAAAATTTAGAGATTTATTATTATTTTATGAAAAGATATTCAATTATGGGCTTTTTTATTTTGAATTATTCATCAAAAGAAAATCCAATTATATGGGCTTTTAAAGCCCAGCCCAACAAACGGAAGCCCAAGTGTTTGGGTCGATAAAGGCAGATCAGAAATTTAAAATTAATATTTTAATATTTTTGTAAAAAAAAAATAAAATGTATTTTTAAATAGTTTCCCTCCATATATTTGAGAAAGCCTGGAAGAAACGGGAAGTTTCCATTGATATTTTGTGATTGGACGAGTGGAAAGAAGCTTCTAATAAACATCTGACAGAGATTTACAGAGTCCTAGAACCTTCCATTACGACGCCATTAAAATTCAGTTTCTTCCCTCCATTATCATACAATCAAACTCTAAGAACTCGATCCTTCTTCCAATAATCATAGTCATTAACCTTCCAATCTCAGATTAATTACTTTTGATCAAAGCGATGGATGAAATGAAAGTGAAGCCGGAGAAATCAGTGGCCGTCGGCACGGCGGTGTGTTCTTCTTCTTCTTCGTCGGGTTCGAGTGTCACTCCCCAGCCGATCGAAGGGATACACGATGTAGGTCCGCCTCCATTTCTCACTAAGACCTTTGAAATGGTGGAAGATCCATTGACGGACTCCATTGTTTCGTGGAGTAAAGCTCGTAATAGCTTCATCGTTTGGGATTATCACAAATTCTCCAGTTCCTTGCTTCCTCGATACTTCAAACACTCCAATTTCTCTAGTTTCGTTCGTCAGCTCAATACTTATGTAAGTTCTAACTAAAACCAATTTTCGATTTTCGATTCTGTTAGTGTTTGATTTTGATATTCGATTCTGTTAGTGTTCGATTTTGATTTTCGATTCTGTTAGTGTTCGATTTTGATTTTCTATTAGTGTTCGATTTTCATTTTCGATTCTGTTAGTGTCCGATTTTCATTAGTGTTCGATTTTCATTTTCGATTCTGCTAGTGTTCGATTTTCATTTTCGATTCTGTTAGTGTTCGGTTGTGTTTTGACCTTTCGATGTTTTCGTTGGTGGATAATCCAATCTCCAACAATCTTCTATTTGCTGAAATTCGTTTTAAATCTTGATGACCTAATCTTGTTGGGATTGAAATTCTTCAATATAGGGTTTTCGAAAAGTCGATCCTGATCGTTGGGAGTTCGCGAATGAGGGGTTTCTGGGAGGACAGCGACATCTGCTGAGAACGATAAAGAGGAGGAGACATTCAACTCAAAGCTTCCAGCACCACCAAGGAGGAATATGTGTGGAATTGGGTGAATTTGGACTGGAAGGTGAACTCGAGAGGTTGAAAAGGGACAGAAGCTCGTTAATGGCGGAATTGGTAAGATTGCGTCAGCAACACCAGAGCTCAAGAGAGCAAATAATAGCCATGGAGGATAGGTTAGAGAAATCTGAGAATAAACAGAAGCAGATCATGACATTCCTCAGCAAAGCCCTTAAGAATCCATCATTCGTTCAGAAATTTATCCATAGTAATCAGGGAAGAGAATTGAGAGGCGTTGAAATTGGACGAAAGCGAAGACTGACTTCCAGCCCAAGTGTAGAGAATCTCCAGGAAGAGAGTGTACCAGTGGCTGTTAAAGAAGAAGAGCCAGATATGGAGACGCTGTTAGCAGTCAACTTTGAAGGCGAGTCAAACGGCGAGATCACAGACCCTGTTTCTGATGGCATTCCCATGGCAGCCATGGATGTGGGTCTCTCAGCTCACGAGGAACTGGGGTTCTTCAGTGAACTCTGGGCTGAAGATCCTTGGGCTGGGTATCCAGAGGAAGAACCTATAATGGTTGGCAATCAATCAGACATCGATGTGGAAGTGGAGGATCTGATTGCTGAGCCACCTGATTGGCCTGAGAACTTGCAGGATCTCGTCGATCAAATGGAGTTTCTCCGGCCGAAGCCGTAGACATAAGAATATAGAGAGTGAAATCAATGTGTTCAGCTGGCTGTGGTGTAGAAAGGAATGATGGAGGAGGATGCAGAGGAGCGCCACAGATTATCATATCCTTTGAAACTCATTGGGATTTCAATATTATATACTTCCAATATTTTTGGTTGTTGTGTTAAATTGGTTTGTGGTCATTTTTTTCCTCCGTGGTTTTATTTGCAGGCATATGCAGAAAAGGAAACCGCGAAGATCCAGACATTCGCCGAATTCTTTACCATTTTAAGAACCAAATTTCTTCCCTCGAGAGGTTTTGTTAGGGGATTCAGAGGCAGAAGCCTGAAGAACCTTTGATGGGTGTTGTTGTGTTGTAATGGAAGCGAAAACAAGATCGGTCAAACCAATCACCAATCGAAGGTTATATATTTTTAATTGGCTGCCATCTTTTTATTAAACTGTTTTTCTTATCTTGGTAAAATTAATTTGTTAAAATTAAAATATTGATAGCAACAGCAAATATAGTCTAATCATAAAAGTTCTTTCATTGTTAGTTCCCAAAAAGTAGGGAGTGAAGGAAAAGCATGTCTAGCCATAGATTCAAGCAGACACAGATGAATGAAAGCTACATATTTAAATTAAAAGGCAGAGTCTAGAATCTAAAGACAGTGTCGGCATAGGAGAGGAATTGGTTTATGCAGCAGAAGATATTGACTGCGTCTTCTGACGAGGTGGGATTCGGAGCCATAATTTCAT
Organism: Cucurbita pepo subsp. pepo; assembly: GCF_002806865.2. Lineage (NCBI taxonomy): Eukaryota > Viridiplantae > Streptophyta > Magnoliopsida > Cucurbitales > Cucurbitaceae > Cucurbita > Cucurbita pepo. Next base: position 387,663 of record NC_036648.1, on the reverse strand, counting down.
GCTATCATATGCTGTAAATCCAATGGCCACAGAAGGAACAATCTGCCAATTCATAAAATGGGAGAATTATATGCACAGTTAACAGCAGAGCAATGGATGGTAAAAGCACCTCTAGATGAAAGTAATTTCAACCATTACCTTAATGTAGTTAATGCTCAGTCCTGCAAACAACTGCCGCCATCCTTGGTTACGAACTATCATCGTTAGACCTTCGATTGAGTTTCTAAATCTGACTTGACCATGAAGTGAAGATGGCATATCTCCAACCTTTGATGGTATTTTCCGAAGGAATTTGGTTTCAGAATCATGGAGATCAAAACCCATAACAAACAAGTTTGAAAATGATCAAGAACAATACCTGCATTTGCCTTCTAACGACGTCCAGCGGATATGTGAATGTCTGCCCCAATAATCCAGCCAGAGCCCCACAAGAAAGTCGCATCACGATGGATCTCTGATGCTCCTCAGGAACGTGACTTTTCAGTTTTTCATAAATGTAGAATTTCAAACCAGCATAAGGAAGGATTCCTGTAAGGGTTGGACCTGTTGATATATTATAACTTTATTCATCAGCTTCCCCATATAGAGTATACAAGTTGACTTAATTAATTGACGTAACACATCTAGACAAGACAACAGAGACACACCTACACCGCGATAGAGTGCACGTACTCCACCAGCTTTATAAACACTCATTAGAACGTCCTTGATGCCATTGTACACAGGGCGAGTATGATAACTTCCCAAACCGCTCCTCGTTCTTGTGTCAGTAATCTACGTCCCAAAAAACCAACAGTTCGATGACTAAAAGAGATGAATGAAGAACACAAACAACAGTTTAACTTCACAGAGCTTAACAGAATAAAACCGTTGAACAAGAAAGTGTTCATATTGGTAGAAAATGGGATAAGAAAAAGAAAAGTTTAATATAAAGAAAGATGACTAAATTGTGAAGACAAAAGGAAAATTGAAAATAATATATACCTGGTAAGCCAGTTTTGTTCGTGCCAGGTCCAAGGGATATGTGCATAAAACAGCTGTTCCTCCAGCTACTGAACCAGCTAGAAGATCAATATGAGGCCCAGTTCCTAAGCTTGGATAATTATTCAAGATCCAACAACGATACTGCTCATACGTCATGAAATGAAGAGCTGCATAAGGAATAATCCGAGCAACGCTTGCTCCATTTCCCCTGAAGCATAAAATGTCGTTAACTTATTTTCAGAGGAAATAAATTAAGACAAGAAAACAAAACACTAGACAAAGTTACTGAACTTACTTATAGAAACCACGAACACCTTCATGCTTCACCACCTTCTTCATAGATTGAAATACTCCAAGAGACCGAAATCCCTCAGTTCTCGTCTGTCAATGTTCACAACACAGAGGTTAGAATAGAAATTTAGTGGCTAATAGAACAATTGTATTGGCACTGTTTGCTGATCAAATTTTAAAAACCCATCAAATTCCAAATTATCTTCATATTAGTGACATAACCTACAGCTATAATAAGCTCAACTGCATCTCATATTCTCACAAAGTGAATAAGCTTATTTAGCTAAAAAAGCCCCAACAAATTCATCATTAACCAAGGAGGGCCTGTTGGTAAGAGCATAGTATATATTGAGCAAACAGCCCAACCCTTGGAACAGCATCCGGTGGCAAAGAGCCGACATCAAGTCCTTCAAATCCTGTGTGAGCTCTTGGGGAAGACCATAACTTCAAATCCTTTTTGCCTGAATTGGGCGTGAGCTGGGCAAAGCCCTCTTGGGATCAGAAAAAGTGGTCCATGAGCATAGTTCAAGGAGTGGTTCCTAATTCTCCATATCCATCCCAATTATTACTACGCAAAACTTACGTCCAAGAGCCTAGTAATTGCAGCATAGTCATGCATTCAGATAGAAGAAAGTCTCAAGGAACCATCAGGAAACTCACCTGCAAGAGTATCTTAGTTCGTTCCAAGGGTGCAACAGCAGTCTTAGCAAAGGCACCGGCAGCACCACCAGCTATCAGCTCTTTAACATAAACAGGTAGATTGTCAATGTATGAGACTTCTCTTTTTGCAGAGGAGCCGTCAACAAACCCCGCAACGTTTGCGGACAAGGTAGACCCTTGAGACGGATTCATTTTGGATAAGCGAAAACCTTACAACTGCTCGAAACCAAAACAACTTCAAAAAGCGATCTCACACCAACAAATTGATATTATCCGCTCTGAAGCTTGAAGAATTCTTTATCCCATCTATCTCTTGAAACACAATGTGAGAAGGCCTTTCTCTCAACAGACAGACAAGGCGGCCTGAGAATACCCAGAAAGGAATCGGGCCAATTCACAAGCCAATCTTCTTCTTGAATGACGACAAGATACATCCACAGGAACAATGAAGCTGAGCCTGCAGACCAAATATATTCAAAGCCCGTTCAGATATAATAATTCCCCCATCAATCTATCAAAAAGATACCAATCCCTCGTATCAGGATTCGATCATCGTAATCGTAAGGAAATATTCAATTACAAGAGATTCAGTGAAAAAAAAAAAAACTGCCGCGACCTAATACAGATCAAATCAAAACAAGAATCCGCTTCCACACCAGATCAAGAGTTCGATGAAAACAAATCGGCCAGTTACCATAGAGATTTACAAATCGAGACTACAAAATACCAAAAATCCACAACGAACAACGTATCAAAATAAGGAAATACATCGAAAAGAGAAAACCTAATACAGAACAAGTTGAAGAAAGAACGTACTCGTGGTTTGACTAAGTGACGACGGGAGAAGGGCAGTCTAAATCGCAGTTTCTTGGCGAAAGTTTAGTGAAATAAACGTATATATAATCGAAACCGTTCTGGTTAACCGCAAGGGAAAGGGAATCTCTCCTCGCGGCTCCGCCGAATCCCCGTCTATTCCGCCGCCTATCTCTATCTGTGGGTCTTCCTCTCCTCTGGATTGGTTTGTTCTTCCGATGCGCTTCTAATGGGATTTAAAAAAAATGTATCGCTTCCTTTTCTTTCTCGGAAACGTGATGCGTTCGAGAATCGGCTACAATCAGACCTCCGTGGACCCACCATCTATGGTTGTCCACGTGGCTTCCACGTTCGCCGGTGACCGAATCAAACGGAAATGAATCTTCTTCTTATTCTTTTTTTTTTCTTTTTTTTTTTTTTACTTTTAATTATGATTACGTGGCCGGTTTTATAATAATTTAATATTATTATTTGTTTTTTTGTTTTTGGAGTTCCTTTTCTTATTATTTAATTTAAAGCTCAAATTACAAGGGACAAGAGATTATTTGATGGCCTACTTGTTAATCATAATAAAAAATAATTCTATCTTAGAGCCTTGAGTTTAGAAAATTTCATTTTAGCTTTTAAAATTATATATTTTTTAAAACTGACAAATATATATATATATATATATATATATATGTTTAAAGCAGGTATAATAAATAAATAACCGCTAAATTGTGGTTAATAATGTATTTCAGCCAAGAAATCACAAATTTGAATCAATTTATTTTTTGGACTAAAAATTTAATAAATGTATTGAAAAATATATTTCAAATATATTAAAATATATAATTCAAATATATGTCTAAAATTTTAAAAAATCTATCAAATATAATTTTAAATTTTGTGTTTAATGGAATTTAAAATTTAATGGAAGAAAATGAGCAAAGGTGGGCCGTCATAAATACCTATGGGCTATTTTCATTTAAAATTTTAAATTAGACAAAATTTCAGGCCCAAATAAAAATATGGGCCTCTTTAGACGAATTTCGGCCCAAAGAAAAGCTTTGTCGCATGGAACCCTACTGGTTGCGTGGTCGCGCCGGTTGCCATACCCAAGTGAGTCAGAGAGAACATTGGGGACGCTTGAGCTCCAATCTGACTTCCTAGGTCCTCGCCTGAATCCTTTCTCTCTCTTTTGTTTATCGATTCCTCAGCCATGGAGTTTTCTCAGGAGGATTTTGACCGCCTTCTTCTCTCCGAGCACACTCGAAAAACCGCCGAAGCTAACTACGCCAACAACCCGCTTGATGCTGATGTATTTCTTTCTTACTTCCTATTAACTTGTTTTGATGTTTCTTATTCTATTTTAATCTGATTTTACTTACCGCTGAATTTGACATCCATCTCACCAGTAGGTGTTTATGAGTTCTTTTGATTCTTAGTCTATTTATTGCCTTCCTACTTAGTTTATGAGCTGAATTCCTTTTTCGGGGATGGGGGTGGATTTCACTAGGATGTTGAAATAATCGTTCAATTTAAGCTGTTGAAAATTGTACAATGTCTTCATATCGTTCTGTTCATGCATTTTTCTTTTTTCTTCAGAATTTGACAAAGTGGGGAGGGGCGCTGCTTGAGCTATCTCAATTTCAGAATGTTTCTGATTCGAAAGATATGATCAAAGGTACTGTCATTACCCTATAAATGCTGATGAATCTAATTTGGCTGTTATAGTCCATGATGTACTATTGGTCGTGCAGACGCTGTTGTGAAGCTGGAGGAGGCATTGGCTATTAATCCCACGAAGCATGATGCTCTTTGGTGTCTTGGAAATGCTCACACTTCGAATGCTTTTCTGACACCCGACGCTGATGAGGCCAAAGTCTATTTTGATAAAGCACACGAGTGTTTCCAGAAGGCAGTAGATGAGGTGATATGTGTGGATTTAATTGATCTAGTCTGACTTTTGAAATCATTCAACTTGAATTGAGTCTAAATAGTTGGTGTTTTTTTCATCAGGATCCTAGTAATGAACTATATCGCAAGTCGCTGGAAGTCACTGCAAAGGTGATGATATAACATGACACTGTTATTTGATTCTCAGTTTGTTCTCAAATGCTCTTGTATAAATTGCTTGGAGGTGAATTATTTCAAAGATAGACGTACGTAGCAACACCTTTCGGTTTCTCTATACTTGATAGGTGTGGTTATCGGGGTTCTAGGACAGCGTGGTATTCCAAAACATCGGTGGGCTTGATAGCTGGAAAGGGGAACGAAACAAAGACAGGAATGAGAATGTGTGAGATTCCACGTCGGCGGGAAAGGGGAATGAATCATTGCTTATAAGGGTGTGGAAATCTCTCACTAACACACGCGTTTCAAAATCGTGAGACTGACATCGATACGTAGCGGACGGTATCTGCTAATAGTGGGCTTGAGTTGTTACAAATGGTATTAGAGTTAGACACCAGGGGATGTGCCAGTGAGGACGCTGGCCCCCAAGGGGGGTGGATTGTGAGATTCCACATCGGTTGGAGAGGGAACAAAATATTGCTTATAAGGGTGCAGAACTCTCTCCCTAACAAATACGTTTCAAAACCGTGAGACTGACAACAATACGTAATGGGCCAAAGTAGACAATATCTGCTAGCGGTGGGCTTGGATTGTTATAGTATGAGACATTGATATTTACTCCCATCTGGGATTGAGGAATAGCCCTTCTTTTCTGTATATTTTCAGTGAAATAGTAACTGAGTTTCTACATAGATGTTTAAATTGTTAGTATAGCCAGTTCTAGATGTCTGATTGTTCAGTTGTCTCAGGCACCTGAGTTTCATTCCGAGATCCACAAGCACGGGATCGGTCAACAGAGTACGGGGCCATCAGGCGGGGGATCTACTGCTTCTGCTGCTGCTTCTGCTTCAAACCCAAAGGTTACTTATCATGAATCTTTCTCTCTCTCCTTTTGGTAAAGCATATGGTCTTGCTAATCGGGATCATTTGTTATTTTCCTTGTTGTGTCACAATTCCCAAACACCAGAGTTCAAAGAAGAAGAGCAGTGATCTCAAATATGACATATGTGGATGGATCATCCTTGCTGTTGGAATTGTAACATGGGTTGGAATGACCAAATCCCAACTTCCACCACCTCCTCCTCCTCCTTCCAGGTGATACCTTTAGATTCTGAAACTGCAGATCTGTTCTTCTGAAAACTCTCTTTGCTGGAATGCCCCTCATTGGAGTGCTAGGTTAGCTTTTAAGATCATTTTTGTTTAGTTCATAATTGCCAAAATCTCAGATATGCTGTAGCATAGCATTTTTTTTTTTTTTTTTTTTTTTTTTTTTTTTTTTTTTTTTTTTTTTTTNTCTGAACTTGCAGTGGGTTGAATAATGTTGTATTATGTCGGTTCATTCGATTTCAGCCTGTGTTTCAGTGTTCCTGAGATAACAGGGAGATCCCGAAGTTACGGGGCTATTTTGCGGAGTTTTAGTGCCCGAATATATGTAGAATTCTAACTGGAAGCGTTTTCCTAGTAAAACTCACAAATTTTAACCCAAAACAAAAAAAAACTAGATTTTATGTTTTTTTTATTTATTGAAATCTTATCCATTTTGTATTGCATATATGTTTTTTTTCATTATTTTAACATAAATGATAATCTTTTTAAAAATTGATTCATAGCACATACAATTTTGATAGTAAATTAAAGGTTAAAAAAAATTAAATTTTGCTCATAAACTTTCTAAGTTTTGTTCATTTGCACCATAATCTTTCAATTTGAGTCATAATATACAAGTGTTTCAAACTAATAACTAAGGCATATTAAAAAATTAAGATTAAAATCAATATTCTTTCTATGCTAATAATAATAAATATACATATCAATTCCGAAATGGACCTGAAAGACGATCTGGTCCCTACACGTGGCGAACATCCCGTGACCACGTCGTGCAGTTTAAATTCAATCCTGTGAGCGAACAAACGGCTTAGGGGCTACCGCAGAGCAGCTGCGTGTTTCTGTTCGGCGCTCAATTTTTGAAATTTCAAAAAAGATTCCTCCAACGAGGGAAATGTTGCACCAAAATTTTCATCATCAGCCCCCTTACTTTTCAATATTCCCAAAAATACCTCCACAATAAATAAAATTTCATCATCAGCCCCCATACTTTTCAATATTCCCAAATACCTCCACAATAAATAAATTTTCACCATCAGCCCCCTTACTTTTCAATATTCCCAAATACCTCCACAATAAATGCTTCCAGCCCTTCCCACCTAAAAATCCATATAAAGTAAGACAAAATCAGAACACAACACATGTTAGTAAATAAATGAGTAATAAATTTTAAACTTCATCTCTATGGCTAATTCATTATTGATTTTTTAAAACATTTTACATCGTGTATATTTTTAAATTATTATTCGATTATTATTCAAAAATTTAATCTTAAATGAAATTAGAAAAAATAAAAATAGTTAAATTTTATGAAGATAAATTTCCCCCTAATTAGGGCTCGTCTTAAATATTCAGGAAATAGAGGTCCCTATCAAAGTGTACAAAAGTCAAATTCTCAGAGCAAAAAAATAATAATAAATAAAAATAAAATATATATAATAATTAGAAAACTGCCAGTCCATTAAAGAAGCTGATCCAATTATTCTTTCACATTACGTGGCAGTAAACGAGAGCGAGTATCTTAATTTTGACATCAACCGCGAGTAGGTAAAGGACAAGCTACCAGAGTCTTAAAAAGTGATTTTAAAAAAAATATAAAAATTATTTATATTCTCATCCTTTGTCCGAACAAAAATAAATTTCGATCCCTCTGATTTCCCTCTCTCTTTTCGTTTTCATTGGAGGGAAAAAACCTCCAAATTTCCAAAATCCAAACCTCTGTGTTGCTCTCTGCCAAAACCAGACTAGGGTTTCTTCTGATTGTTCGAGCTTGATCTCTCGTTCAATGTCTTTTTTGAACTAATTATCTGCTTCTGCTTCTTCTGATTGTAAGCAAGCTGCTCTTCCCGCTTTCTGATCTTCTTCCGGTTAAATTTTTGCTTCAGGTGCTCACCTTCATTTAGTGGCTTTCAACGTTATTACATGTTGCTTCACTCTACTCTCTTCAGCTTTCTTAAACCGGAATTTTAGCTCTGTTTCTTGATTTTTAATGATCTCTAGTTCTCTGCGTTGTTTTTGTTATTTCAGATCATGGATTGTTTGTTATAATCATTTACTAAGCACTCCGTTTTTAATGATTATTTTTTTAAATTCAAATCTTGAGGATATCTTAATCTGTAATCTACTGCTGGTTGTACAGAAATAGTCATCTTGAAAGATCTTGTCGTAAACCCTAAAACATTTCTGAATTTAAATTTCTTCGATTTTATTAAGCGTTTCGTTTTAAATTTATGTCTGCAATTGCGTTGGTGATTTCTTTCTTACTTGGTTCGTGATGTATAACTGGGTGGGATTTTAACTTTGATCTGTGGAAAATTTCATTGCACGTCGGTAACTTCCAGCTCTAATACTATTCAGTACAGCGATTGGCTGATTCTAGATTTTAACTGGATGTCATTTGTACAAATGAGATGGCATTCTTCTTAATCCTGTTGAGTAATGTGATCTTTTGATATTAATTATCTTCTGCTTTGATGAAAGAGTAGGTCATTAGTTATTCGAATTTCTTTATGACTACCTGCAACAATTTTTACTAATTATTTATGATTATTCATTAGCTAATTTATTGATTGTTGCCAAAATCAAGTGGGCACTCACATCGAGTGACATCTTGAGATTGGAACTTCTTCCCATCAATTTGAAAAATGCAGACGAAGAAAAAAAATCATGGGAGAAATTCTGCTCGAGAGCTTGTCAGTCCCAAGATTTTACGATCTCAAAGAAAATATTCTGAGACGTTACAAGTTGTAGAAAAGAATATAACTGAACTAATTACATCCTCTGCTAGAAAACGTACTGTTGGTAAGCTGCTAATTTCATGTCTATTCACGTATGTCTTTTACAGAGGAAATTTCTTTATGTTGTTTATCACTTTAAATATTTTTTTGTTTTTCACATCTTATTCAATAGTTGTTGCTATGTTAATATAATTAAAACTAGTTTATCCATCTAATTTAAAGTTGTATTCATCTACTAGAATTATCATATTCATTTCAGATAACCATGGATTTTACCACTTATTTTATAAAATTTCTATCCTTAGCCATTCGAAGAAAGCAATCTAAATGAAATGTAGTTTATTTATGGAATAGGTAGGAGTGCTAATTTTGTTTAAGAGTTTGTCTCATTTTAAGGTGGTTTGCCATCAACAAAGAACGGAGATGATGTTTTGACAGACTTGAACATTAAGTATGATTTTCTACGCAATGAGACTTCTGGTGCCTGTTTGGACCATGATGCAACTGATGGTGCTACCTTGGGCTTCAAGGTAAATTGTTGATGAATATTGCCTAGACTAATGAACATACATGCATGTGTAACGTTACATTGAGGGTTATTTCTTATTTGGTTTTGGTGGGGCGGATCGACTCACTTTTTATTATGGATGGCATTACATATGTAACTCGTCTGGCAGGCTTATGATGATAACATTGATAACTCTGCATCAGAAACAATATTTTCTCCTTCATTTCTTGTATCTGCTCATGCTGGAGGAGAAGCTCGGAGTGGAGGTAAACAATGAAATTATTTCACAGAGGACATTATTTTCCTCTGGAGTTCAAATTATTCCATAACATGCTTGGAGTTTAATTTAGCTTTTTCTTATTTCTTGTCAGTTGAGTTTATCAAATTCTTTCAAGGTGGAGATCAAGCGTTCCTTTCTGATAGCAAGTTAGATAATTCAGAATATCTTGTTCATGGCGATCAAGATAAGAATTACAGTAAGGGCCCATTTACGTTGACAAGTATGAGATTCTCTGATGACATGGAGTTTAGTTGTGTAGAACTGTTAGGTTCAAGGTATTTGTTTCCATAATGCAGATCTAGGGGATGCTGGTCTATCATCTGAAGTATCAGCTATATATCTTGCCATGAAGAACTCTAAGCTGGAGTGTGTCGATGAGCATGCTCATGATACTATGGCAGCTGAAGTTCATGTGCAGGAGGATGAATACGAAGAAATAGATGATTTTGATCCTTATCTCTTCATCAAGAATCTACCTGATTTATCAGCAGTTGTCCCAACTTATCGACCGATGCTACTACCAAAACAGACTCGGAGTTGTCCTCCCACGACTCTTGTTTTGGACTTGGATGGTAACAAGTCTTAACACTGATATGGTTCTTGTTTCATATGATGCATATAGACTTTGTGATTGTGGAGGCTTCTTAAATACGCCTATTTCCTTTTTCTTTACTGGTCAGAGATCGCATCTTCACATTCTAAGTACTTAGTTAGCATTTTCCATATGTTTACCATGCAATCGTGAGTGATGGGTAGTGGAAATTTAAAATATAAAGGCTTGGTGGAATAATTGATCCATGCTATTCTGTTGTGATTATGGTAATTGACCTTCTTTTTTCATTCATTACCCGGTGTGCAGCCAGTTAAATGTAAATGTTCTTATATTAACCCTTTAAAATAACCTACCGTGCGTACCTTCATTTTGCAGAAACTCTGGTGCATTCTACACTCGAGCCGTGTGTTGATGCTGATTTTACATTTCCCGTAAATTTTAATCTCCAGGAGCACACAGTTTATGTCCGATGCCGACCTTATCTCAGAGATTTCATGGAAGCAGTTGCCCATCATTTTGAGATCATCATATTTACAGCTAGTCAGAGTATTTATGCAGAACAGCTTCTGAATGTTCTTGATCCAAAGAGGAAAATATTTCGACATCGTGTTTTCCGTGAGTCATGTGTTTTTGTGGATGGGAACTATCTCAAAGATTTATCAGTTCTTGGGCGTGATTTGGCACGTGTTATCATTGTTGACAACTCTCCACAGGTAAATGAGACTGTCTTACCATCTCCGAGTTAGAACGCATGATACTTTTCTGGACTGTAGCCTTTCTGAAACTAGAAATGTTGTTTATGTTGATGTATTATTTCAGGCATTTGGGTTCCAAGTGGACAACGGAATACCAATAGAGAGCTGGTTTGATGATCGCTCAGATAAAGAGTTACTTCTGTTACTTCCATTTCTGGAAACGCTGGTGGGAGTCGAAGACGTCAGGCCACTTATTGCTAAAAAGTTCAACCTTCGACAGAAAATAGCTACCGCTGTTTATCCTTCACTGAATTCAAATAGAAACCCCTTTGAAAGGCAAGCCTCTAATATGTATTAAAATTTTGTGAAGGTTTTTGGAATAAAAACTAACACTATTCTCCCTATTTAACTCATTTCCTCTCTTCTTAGTACTTTTAGATTCATTTTTCTCCCAATCAACCACGAAAATGAAATTTTTTAGGTCATTTGGGTTAATGAGAGAAAAAAAAGGAACATACTTTGGGTAGGTGAGTTCTTGGATTGTTGTGTTTTATTTGAATTGCCCTTAGCTAGTAATCAGCCAAACCCGGGATATTGTTTGACTCATTATAGTGAGGTTGTAAAACACATTTGTTAGGGGGATATTTTACACCTTTGGTGGTTCGTTTTCTATTTCAATTGATGTGGGATCTTACAATCCATCTCCTTGGGTCTTCGCTGGCACACAACTTGTGTCTAGTTTTGATATCATTTATGTATAGGTGTTAATCATGATTTTAAAATAAATCGTTTGGGAGAGGCTTTCATACTCTCTCCAACCGTATGGGATATCTTTCAAGGGCTACTTTGTTTTCAATTTTATTTTAATTCCAAAACCATTTTAATGGATTATTATTGGGCAGACCTTAATGTTTTTTGTTTTTGTTAATTTTTTTTTATTTTTTATTTATAAAAAAATAAAAAAAAATTAACAAAAACACTTTTCGAAGAAAAATAATTTAATGGACAAAAGAAATTGTATTAAAGAAAATAGTTATTTAAGTATACTGGGTGTTGGCCAAATCAAGCATAATTCATGAGAAAAAAAAAACGTAGCTTCGAGTGTTTTTCTTACCGTTTACGAGAAAATTGGTTGTGATCACAAATAGAATAATTTTCAGCAAAGCAGTACAATAAAAAAATATCAAAATTTTAAAATATGAATTTAAAAAAAAAAAATCACATAAATTAATGTCTCTGCAGGAAAAAAAATATCAGACGAAGGTTAGTGTCTGTAAGCTTAGTAAACGAGTCCTGGTTAGCTTCGTAACCGTGGTTAAGATTTCTAGACCGTCTATAAAACAGTATCTATCACCTTCATCTCCCGCCATATTTCTCAAGCATCTCCTGCTATTTCAAAAATTCGAAACTGATCTCTCCAAGGCATCTCTCCTTCTTCGCTTCTCCATTTTCCGTTGCATACTCTTGAAACATGGTGATTTGAACCAGCTCTCTCAGATTTTTTTTTTTCTTGCTGGATTGTAGTTATATATCTGCGTCTCTTATTTGCTTCTACTGGCTCTTTCTGAAACTCATAATTTCCTCCAGGCTGTTGCACAGAAATTGAAGGAGGCAGAGATCACGGAGCAGGACTCTCTTCTCCTGGTTAGTTGCTTTGAATTCTATTTTATTTTATTAATTCATTCTTGTGTTCTGGTGATGGATTTGAAGTTTTCATCGCGGATAATCGGGGTATTGATACCTGAGCTTGTTGAATCTGTTTGTTTGCCTTGTTGTGGAATGTAGCTTGCTCTCTTCTCGTTAATCTGATGCTTCGATATCCTAATTTTTCAACTCCTGCTAGACTGCGATGGCAGTTACTTTAATATTTTAGTTATATAGATGAGCATTAACATCGGTCTTGAATTATCTAGAAATTATGATACATAGAGCAGTTTCGGGAGATCGTTTCCTTGCATTAACGGAAACAAAGATGAGTGTTGTTGTAGAGAAATGGAACTACAGCTCCTATTTCAGTGAGTCGCATACGACTGCAGTGCATACTCGATTTTGATGGCTGAACGGATCGAAAATCACGCGATGAAGAAAATTACTCGAATCTTTTTCAATATTTTATTTTCAACGCGGGAAATTTTCTTCTGTAGTGTTCAACTTCTTAAACATCTAAATCGATGCTCTGTTTTTCCTTCCCAAAAATCATTAAGATATGAACACTCTCATTATGTAATTCAAACATTTGACTACCGATTATTGTATAAAATTGGATCCGTTTGACTTGTTTATGTTTTCTGACTTCAGACGAGGAATCTACTTCGCATTGCTATATTCAATATCAGTTATATCAGAGGTCTTTTTCCAGAAAAGTATTTCAACGATAAATCAGTTCCTGCTTTAGGTACGCTGATTTTTACCAATAGGTTTCTTTAAATTTTATCAATCCCTATAAGAACTACTTTTCATTTGATTATAAGTTCTCTTTGTTGACAGAGATGAAGATCAAGAAGCTCATGCCGATGGATGCAGAGTCTAGAAGATTGATTGACTGGATGGAAAAAGGCATGTCGAGTTGAGCCTTATATCTGATATTTTTGTTTCTCAATTTATAATCTATTGTTGACAATGATTTTCTTACGTTTATTCAGGTGTATATGATGCATTGCAGCGGAAGTACCTTAAAACGCTTCTGTTCTGCGTGTGTGAGGCGGTGGAAGGGCCAATGATTGAGGAATATGCCTGTAAGCTCTCTCAATTTTTTCCTTACATCTCTAGATTTTCTGTTTGATCCTGCTAAAGAGATGTAGTTTTGATTGGCAAAATGAAATGTTCATTTCTTTAGTATAGAAAACTTACCGTTGTTCTAGTGAGTTAATATTTAGAGATTTCCAATAATTCTTCAGATTGATACTTATTAAGTCCTTGCCTGCAGTTTCTTTCAGCTATTCCAATTCTGATAGTCAAGAGGTCTCAATGAACGTCAGTCGCACTGGAAACAAGAAACAGGGAGGAACATTCAAGTGTAACTCCACGGCCGAAATAACTCCCAACCAGATGAGGTATGTGACGGTACCTTGAACATTCTTTTTATTAGTACTGGCAGTGAGATGTGTGACGGTAACTTGAACTTCAGGAGTTCTGCTTGTAAGATGGTTCGTACGCTGGTTCAGCTGATGAGAACATTGGATAAGATGCCCGAAGAGGTAAAGGCCTAACGAATTCATAATTTGAATGAGAGAGTTGAAGTTTCTAAAATGTGAATTTTCATCAAGCATTACGAGATACCATGCTTCGAATTAACATGATTGATTCTTTATCTCAGCGCACCATATTGATGAAACTCCTCTACTATGATGATGTTACGGTATGTTTACATGCTCTTTTCCAAAATTATTCAATGTTTGTTTCAATCGTTGGGAACATTTGTACTTCACATGCCATTATTTGATAGTTTTCAACCACGTTACACTGGCAAACCAATTACTAATCTGTGGTGCTACATTATATACATGGCTCACGCGTTCACTTTCTTTTGACAGTAGAAAAGGGTATTTTCTCCTTTAAAGCAAATCCTCGTTCGGTGAAATTAGTAATTATGATTATCTTAATGCAGCCAGTCGATTATGAACCTCCATTCTTCAGAAGTTGCGCAGAGGAAGAGGCACACCATCCCTGGACTAAAAGTCCATTAAGGATGGAGGTTGGAAACGTCAACAGCAAGCATTTTGTATTAGCTCTCAAAGTAAGTGATTGGAATTTATGGAGGTGAAACAATTGTTATGCACATGATCAATAATTGAGTTAAAGTTTTGATTGCTTGTCAAATTTACAGGTAAAGAGCGTGCTTGATCCGTGTGAAGATGAAAATGATGATAATGAAGAGATTGAAGTTAGCTTAGGAGCTAACTCGGAACAAAGGAACGGGTTTTCTGAAACTGATAGTGAGGTGAACTAATCCTGTTCCATCCTAAATGGCTGATTCAGAGCAATATTCTGTCAACTTAATTTCAAGGTGGTCTAAAGCACATGACAGTGTCTCTCTTCCATAACCAGGTTGACCCTTCCCCAGAAGGCGATTATATTGTTGCACCAAGAGGTTGTGGCATGAACGTTATTCTTTCGCTTCGTTCTCCTGTTATAAAATTTTATTATATTCATTATAGTTGTTACCGTAAATAACCAAAATTTTCTTGGCAGAAAAACTACAACTACAAGAACAAGATAATACTAGGAAAGTTGATGAAGGTAAAATGTAATGTATGCTTTTTCACATTTTTTTGGTATAAACTTCTATACATTTTAAGTGAGATCATCAGCTGGACACAAGAAGCGGAATGGTAATACGAAATTAAGAAAATCCACGAAATGCATCTCAATGTATTTCCTGTAACTCCTCACGTTTTCTGCATTTGACGACTCTTCTTTCGGCAATAAACACTTCTAACAATGCGGGATTTCCCAGCGAATTGCCTTTCTTCAAGAAATTATATCGTGTGCAGATGAGACTCAGGATCCAGAGGAAGATGAACAGCAGTTAGCAAGGGTGAAGGACTGGATCTATAGTTACCAATATGACAAATTAGAAATTACCGACGTTCTTTCAAATTTTCCAGACATCTCGGTGGCAAGGACCTTGTTTCTCAAACTGTGTGCTCAATAACTGTTATTTACTTTGAAATGATATTGGCTTATTTTTCTTTTTACTGCAGGTTTTAATTGAAGGTATAGGAATGCGTCCCTCGTTACATTTATTAAAGGAGAAAGCTAAGTTTATTAATGGAGAAAGCCTTAGTATTATTATCATAGATTTGATTACACGCATCTGAATCTTCTGATTGTATTTCAGAAATTATGGACAAGCTTGTTAACGAAGGCGTTTTATCCAAGACTGGAAGAGATTCTTACAACATCATCAGGCAGAAGGTTGTTATCTAACTCCTTTTTCTTGATGAACTCGTATACCCAATTGATGACTGAAAGTGAAATGTTCATATCTTATTCTTGTTTGCTCCTTACTCTACTGGGATCATCAATTGTATCAGGCGTTTGAATATGAATTCGACTTGGTGAAAGAAGAAACTGATGGTCAAATAGACAAAGTTGGTGCCAACGCTACCACAGTCCACGATCTCCTGTATATGAAGGTAGCTGAACTTATTTCACTCTTTTATTTATCACAAATATTCGTTCCTTACAACTCTTAACTCTTTCTGGCATACCGCTGAGCTGAATCAACGGAATTTAAAACTGCTCAATATCCACATTTAATTTTGAAGCTTTGACTTTTTATTTCAGACTTTATATCACACTCTTCAAATGAGTTATGTGACGGTTTCAAAGCTTCAAAACAAGCTTGAAGGAGAGGCCAATCTAACCACAGTACGTAAAATGATTGACAAGATGATTCGAGATGGTTTTGTTGAAGCCAAAGGGAGCCGAAGAATGGGTATGCACCATCTTGAAAATTCTTAGTGCTGCCAAAGGATCTCAATACTTTCCTTAACTAATGACCAAATCATTGTTCCTATTTGCACAATTAGGTAAACGCGTGATCCACTCAGATTTAGCTGAAAAGAAGTTCAAAGAAGTAAAGAAAGTATTGAACTACGAAGACATGGTACCAACTCAAAACCTCTTTTACGTATGCATTTCGTGTTTTCTAGTTTTCAAGTCTCTAATCTCTTTCCAGGAAATCGATTCTTATGGACCACATGGAAAGTCCAACAACAAGATGGGTTAGTGTCTAAAAACTTTTAAACACTTCAAGTTCGGTTCCACCAGAAATGTTCCTATCATTATCAGTGCTCACGGTAACAGAAGCATGATTCGTTTTCTCAGATAGCAACCACAAGGACATGTCCACATGTGGCATCCTCCGTTCCATTGGATCAGATTTAACGCGCATGAGAGTGGCCTCAGGCACACCCCAAAATGATTCGAAATCAACGGACCTTGGAAACACTCCCACAAGCACGCCTGCGGTAAGTGCTTCCGAAGCTTTCACTCCACTAAGTGAATGCCATTTGTTTCCCTCCATATTTGACAAATACGTACTGTTACTAAACGTGCAGCCAGCTGCGTCCAGAGAGAGTTTCGTACCAGGAAATGATAATATTAGAGTGAATGGAAGTGCAAACCACCACCCTGACGAGATGGACTTCGAAAAATCCACTCAAGATAAACGATCCAGAAAGACAAGCACGGTACTACTTCTTAATTTATTTATTCAAAATGAAAAATTCGAATAAAAATTTTAAATCTTGTTCTTCTTGAAGGTTAAGGATCCTATCCTTCAGTACACAAAGCGACAGAAGTCACAAGACCAGTGAGAAGGCTTTGAATATTTGACTTGTTCGACCATATTCTCCTATTAAAACTGGTAATTCTTCTAATGGTTGAAATTAGAATAAGTTTCTAGATCTTGATGAACCTATCAATCATCCTTCCATTATTAATATTCCATTATTCCTTACTAGTAGTCGAATGTTAGCGCTGGAAACTTTCATATAGCTCAAACATTTTATTATAACTACCTTCCTTCGTTCATGGCAGTCGAAAATTTAGAACAAAATCTATACAATGGCATGATATTGTTGAGAATAAGCTCTCATGGATTTGCATTACAAAGTCTCAAACCAACGTAAAGAGTATTCTGACTTCCCAAACGGCCTCAAACCAATAGGGAGAGTATTCTTTGATTATAAATTCATGAACATTTCTTAAATTAGCGGAGGTAGGATTTTCCTCTAACATTTTCAACATTTAATTTCGTTCATATACATACTGTAACCGTTAATGTCACACCCACATATATATAACAGTTCCAAGGGATACGAATGAAATTATTTTAGGTTGGCACTTTTAACATATTAATTGAAATTATTTTATATTAAACTTGGAATGTAATTTGTAATTTTACCAAAGATTACTTTGGGCGGAACAAATTGATAACAAGGTTGTCTTAATGACATGATATATGTGCATATTTGTATTGACACTTATAATTAAGTATATATAAGTGTAAAGACCTAACTGACTATAAAACTCAACTTAAATGTTTAAAAATTAAACTCTTATATTCAATGTCTATTATTGACACTGTATTAAAAGCATTTACCACAACAAATATTATTCCAAATAAAATTATAGACATTACAAAATCTGTAGTAAATTATTAAATATATGAGATTTTTGTGATATGTGCTATGGATAACTAAAATAATGAAAGTTTTTCTTTAATTAGAATGTCCATTAATGTATATTTTCTTTAACTAGAACGTCAGACGTTTTATTAATTTGGAAGGGGTTTTATTATTATTAGTACTTTTCTTTTTTTTGTCATTTTTATTAGTTTTAAAATTGAAGCGATAAAGTCGCATTTAACTCTTTCTCATGCTCGTTAATGGACCGGTAGTTTGCTGGTTGTAATAGACTACTATTTTCTTTAATTAAAAGGGCACGTTATTTATTTATTTATTTGTATTATTATATTATTATTATTATTATTATTTTCTTTTTTTATTATTATTTTTACAAAAAGTGGTTTTTGCGGAGGTTTCAATATAGTTTAGGGGAGAAGGGGTAAGCTGGGCCTTTCTGGTTGGGGTCCAAGAGGTTTCTTCCACACAAAAGCCCATTTGTAGGGAGAGGGAGAAAAGAATTGAAGAGAGAGAAAGAGGAAGTGAGGTTGAAAGTGGCCATTGCCAGTTGCCACCAATGTCTTAGCTTCACATTCACATACGTAAAGTGGCCTCGGTTTCTTCTTCCATTCCAAGGGCGACGCAAGCATTCTTCTTCCTGTTGAGGAGCCGTCTTCCGACGAACTCACCGGAATAAACAAGGTTGATACGGAACCAGTTGGAAAATGGCGCTCAAATTCCATCCCCTCACCTGTCAATCTCCTAAGTTGCCGTCCTTTGCGATGCCGCAGCTTGCAAGTCTCAGATCTCCTAAGTTCGTTATGGCCTCCACTCTCCACTCCACCTCCAGGTACGTTCCTTTTCTTTTTCTTCATTCTTGTTTTAATGCTTTTCAGATCTTTGTGAATCTTAGGTTCCGTGTTTTGTTGTTTTGCATTGTTCATCTTCCAATTAACTCTTGGTTTTCTTCTTTTGCATCTCGTTGTATCCGCTCATTACGCCGATTGATTTTTGTCGCAAACGAATTCATTCATTTTTATTCGGCTTATTATCACCTCAGATTGCTATTTAATTGCATGTTGGCGCGTATTGTTCGGTTGATTTTTGCACTTATTTGTTGTTTCCTTTTGTAATTCTCTGCGCATTTTAATGTCATGGTGTTCCATTTTATGTTCTTGAGAAATTTGATTCTTAATTAACTGTTGTGGTTCCATTGGAATTTCATAATTAATGGTGATGAAGATCAGTTGCATTATTTTCGTTTTCTGTCTGTCTTAGTTTCTGTTGCATATAATGTCGACTGAATGATTATGGCTTATTCCTGCTGGTACGAACAGGTTTCTTCCTTCTTCTGTTGTACTTATTGATAATAAAATTAGATGTTCAATTTTTCTTTTTCTTTTTTTTTTCTGTGGCGGTAAATTCGAACCGTAGTTAATTGTGTGGTGGCATGATTGTCCATTTGGTATTCTTTGGTGTATTTGACAGTGTTGCGTTCAATGTTCTGTTTTGTTTTGGAGGCTTCTTGCTGCAGGCCTGTCCTTGGAATTCTTCGGTTTTAACTTTATAGCTTCTCTTGATTATGTGGCACCACCGTAGGCTCTTGATGTCCCAGCTCATGTATCATCATTTCAATCTTCTGCTGCTCAGTTATTCCATATTCTGAAATCTCTCCTTATACGTTTACAAACCTTTAAGAGTCCCAAGTTTTTCTGGTGTAAATCTTGAATGTAATCCCAATCCTTTACTTGCCATGGCTGCTTGAAAGAATCATTCACTTGAAGTACTCAAAGGATTAAACATTTAGTTACCTGGCAAAAAATTGACATATGAGAAACATATACTTCGGATGTCTTAACGATAGTCTGCCTATGCAGCGATGAGCAATCTTTGTTCATAACTATTTTGTTTTTTTTATTGCGTGTTTCGTAAATATTCCAGGGAGGTTGAGACCCTTAAGAAACCCTTTATGCCTCCAAGGGAAGTGCATCTTCAAGTAACTCACTCGATGCCACCTCAGAAGATAGAGATATTTAAATCTTTGGAGGATTGGGCTGAAGAGAACATTTTGTGTCATTTGAAACCAGTGGAGAGGTGTTGGCAACCACAAGATTTTTTACCAGATCCGGCATCTGAGGGATTTCATGAGCAAGTCATGGAGCTTAGAGAGAGGGCAAAGGAACTCCCTGATGATTACTTCGTTGTTTTAGTTGGAGACATGATTACAGAAGAGGCCCTTCCTACTTACCAGACCATGCTGAATACATTGGATGGAGTTAGGGACGAAACAGGAGCAAGCCCCACTTCTTGGGCTATTTGGACAAGGGCTTGGACTGCTGAAGAGAACAGGCATGGTGATCTACTCAATAAATATCTTTACCTATCTGGGCGAGTGGACATGAGGCAGATTGAGAAAACAATTCAGTATTTAATTGGATCGGGAATGGTGAGATCCATCTAAAACTGTCAATTTTCTTTTTCCTTATATCATTTACCTTCACAGTTCTTTTCTTTACGTCGTACCCATGAACTATATAAGAGTACAGTATGCACATACGTATGAATGCATGATTGCCCACACACGCTCCCCTTGTATGCTGTAGTTAATTACTTGCATCCTTCACAATTTCTGCAGCATTTGGGTAATTGCATGCATTCTATCTGATAACTGATATGCCAGTTTAATTTGTCTCCCGCGTCAAGTATGTTCTTCAGAAATATGTTTTTGGGCAGAATTTTCTCTCTTCTGCTGGATATCAAAATGCTCATATGTACCAAAATTTATTGAGGTGCCCTGATTATTTTTACTTACTTTTTGGCGTTCCCAATTTTTTCATTGATCCTGATAGGTGATAGGTTCTTCAATTCTTTTGCTTTTATAATTCATATGGGTTTTGTTTGTGTTTCTAGGACCCAAGGACGGAAAACAATCCTTACCTAGGATTTATATATACCTCATTTCAAGAGAGGGCTACCTTCATCTCCCATGGGAACACCGCCAGACTAGCAAAAGATCATGGAGACATAAAGTTAGCTCAAATATGTGGAACAATTGCCGCAGATGAGAAGCGGCACGAGACTGCATATACAAAAATTGTGGAAAAGCTCTTTGAGATAGACCCTGAAGGAACTGTCATAGCTTTCGAAGACATGATGAGGAAGAAAGTCTCAATGCCTGCCCATCTGATGTACGATGGCCGTGACGACAACCTCTTCGATCACTTCTCGGCTGTCGCACAGAGGCTAGGGGTTTACACGGCCAAGGACTATGCAGACATATTGGAGTTTTTAGTTGCACGATGGAAGGTGGAAAAGCTCACAGGGCTGTCAGGTGAGGGGCAGAAGGCTCAGGATTATGTGTGCGGGTTACCTGCAAGAATTAGAAGGCTAGAAGAAAGAGCTCAGGCGCGGGCAAAAGAAGGTCCTGCCATTCCGTTCAGTTGGATTTTCGATCGGGAGGTTAAGCTGTAGAAGGGTACCAGGAAGAAGAAAAAAATGTATGGAATCTCAGATGAGAAGTCATCATTGGGTGTAACTTTTATTATGACTAAGAACAATGGTTAGCATCATCTATCTTCTTTGATCTATTTTGAAAAAAAAAAAAAAAAAAAAAAAAAAGGGTCGGTTCAGTGTTGTGTGCGTGTAGTGTAGATACAATATTGTGCGTTGGTTGTTGGTTAGGTGTGATAGAGGTAGAAGAAAGATGGGTCTTCCAGTCTTGTGTGCGTATTTTAAATTTGTCATTTCATTTCTCCTGTAATAATATCGAAACACTGTCTACAATTTTGTTCATAATTCCTCATTTTCTCCACATTTTATTGTCAATAAGTAAAATTAATATTATAGTTTCAAATTATAGAAGCCAATGTTCTAAATTTAAAATATATATTATTTGAGATTACAATTTTGATGTCAGTTTAATTTATTTAAAAACTAATGATCTATATTAGATATTGTTTATAATATTAAGTTGAGCTTTACAAGTTTAATTTGATCGGATGGAAACTATGAATATTATTTTGAACTTAGGCCTTAAAATTTTCCAATTAGAAGCTCAAATCTTGAATATTTTAACTAATAAATTCTAAATATTTTATTATTATACGATGGAAATTCTATTAACAATGGAAACAAATTTAATCTAGTTATGAAGAGTGAATTCATATTTTCTTTTGTTGTATTATGGAAGCAATTCTGGTTTTCATATAAAATCTCCACTGAAGAGATCTCATTAGGGCATAAAACCAAGATCTAAAGGAGCGACTCTCAATCGAAAGAAAATCACAACATTCACGTTTGCTCACATGTCCAATAATCCAATCAATCACTCAAATGATCCATCTCGTTTCTAAATTCATTGGGATAACGGAAATTCTACAAGAGAGGAACCACGAAGAAACGCTAAACAAAGAAGAAACACTAATGTCGGAATAACTAGGAACTTTAGGGAGGCAATAGAAGATCCAAGATACCTATGGAAAAAAACATAAATAATATAGTGGTGCATGAAAAATCGAATTCGAAGAAAAAAGAACTAAAAGAAAGAACTAAAAAGAAATCAATAATAAAAGAAGGATCTAAGAATTAACAAGGGAGCCAGAAAGAATCAAAGATCTCGCACCTACGGAAGATCAAATTGGATTAAACGTAAACGTCACTAATTCTCTAAAACGAGATATTCAACGAAAGCAGATTCGACTAGGAGATTTCGTCAGAACGAAAGATTATCCAACTAGTTTACTCAGAGAAGATGTACTCATAAAAGGAAAACACAAAAAAAAATGAACGGAAGAAGTTTAAGAGATCGAATGAATGTAGCGACTTGTTCGAGGCCATAATCAAAACCAAAGAAGATTTGACAGGCACGGAGAATCGCTCACGTTAGTATTGCCAACCTTCAATGCAATTCACGCCATTATTATCATAGACGCCCTTGCTCTGCAAATTGGCTTTACTCTATTTTTCATCTTCCATTGAAAAGAGAAATAAACGAAATACTGGAACAGACCTTTACAAGACCATAAGAGAAAAACGACGCCATTAATGAAGACGAAACCCTAAAACTCTAGAGAGCCAGATTGCGAACAATTGAGAAGTTGGAGGTGGCATTTTATAGGCTCTGATGAAAATGAACGAAAACCCTAATTAAATAAACTCGGTCCCTTTTATTGGGCTTTAAGGCCCAGCTCAAATAAGCTTATATTCCGACCCGACCTGACCCGACCCGACTCAAACAAATTTATAATAATTAGGAGAAATAACTAATATTGCCTCGTTTTTTAAATTTGCTTTATTTATACTTCATACGAAATTAAATAATATATAAACTCTACGTGCTCAAATGTTCTTGTGCTCCGGGAAACCAACGGGCTTAATGGGCTCGGCCCACGTTTTTTATTTGGTAACTTTCGTGGTGGTAAGTATTGGGCCTCAGAGCATTCTGGCCCAAATTCAGCCCAACTTTTCCATCCAAATTTATATGGAATGAAAGTGAAATAACCAAACAGAATTTATGTTACGAAGAACCACATTTATTAATAATGTTTTTTATATTAAATTTTTTTACTGAATTATGCAATGTCCTCCTCGCCGTGCTTTACAAGCACATTAATAAATCGTGCCCCGAGCCCGCGAATTAAATTACTTTTTCTTCACTGTCGCTTTTACCCTTCCACTCGCATTTACCGTTAGCTCCACTTTTGTTTTTTAGTCCAACAGTAACCCTATACACATATGGCTGAATAAGGGGTATTTATGTAACTTCCTACGTGTTTTTTTACATTAAATATAATTAATATGATTAGATAGCTATAATTTACCATGTTTGGTAATAAATCAAAATCATTTAAAAAATTATTTTTAATTTAAAAAGAATGCTATTTTTTCAAAAAAGTAATTTGAAAGTGATGGACGAAAAAATCCATTCGAATCATTTTTGGTGATTTGATATATATGGAATAATGCTGGAAAAGATAATATAACCAAATAAATTTCATTAAATCCCATTTTTAAGAGAAATTATTAAAACAATTAAATAAAAAAAACATATATAACTGTTTTAATTCAAGGCATAATTTTATCAAAAGCGTTTTAAAAGCTCGTTCTAAAAAATACGCGAAATTTATCTTTTTTTTTTTATTATATTTTTAAAAATCCATTATTTCAAACAGAGCATGACGATGTTGATAGTAACAATAATAAAATTTAATTTTTTTTTAAAGTTGATTTATTCATTATTTTATATGAACATTCTAAGGTGGTGTATTAGGATTACTCGACATTTTTAAAAATGTCGTATAATTAATAATGTAATTTAAATTGATTTAATTGGAAAACATGCATCGTGACATATCCTTGTGAGAGAGTACACGATTATATGATATATTTAAATATATTTATTAAGTTTTTATTTATTTTTAAATTTTTTAAATTTTGTAGTACCCATAAGCCCTCTTGA
The DNA here is from genome assembly GCF_002806865.2 of Cucurbita pepo subsp. pepo. Classification (NCBI taxonomy): domain Eukaryota; kingdom Viridiplantae; phylum Streptophyta; class Magnoliopsida; order Cucurbitales; family Cucurbitaceae; genus Cucurbita; species Cucurbita pepo. The sequence continues at coordinate 363,392 of NC_036648.1, read as the reverse complement.
CTTTAAAAATAAAACACATAAATTGAAATATACTAAACAGAGTTGATAGCAATATTTTAAATTTAATTTTCCAAGTTTAAATTAAAAAACTAATTAATCATCGAGATCTAAATTAAAAAAATAAATAATAATCAACTCACTTCATATGGAGAATAAAAAATTATCACATTATTTAATTTTAACAAAAATAATATATTATATAAATAAATAAAAAAAAGGAAGGGAAATGAGTAACCAATCCCCCAAACTGAAGATACGGATGATTATTAAACTTCCTATTTTAATACCCAAATATTTATTTATTTATTTATTTAAAGCATTAAAAAGGTATAACCTTAATTAATGAATGACAATTATCAACATTTTAAAATTAAACACATTATTTAAAATAAAATTATACAGGGAAGCCAAACATCCACATAAGACTGCAGGCTTATTATTGAGGATATTAATTGCACCCATAACCACCATGATAGCGACCAAATAATTTAAAATAATTACGAAATGGCCGTTGGAGAACGCCACGTAATCATGGGAACGACATCGTTATGGGGTTTCTCTATTAATTGATCGACTAATCAGATTTAATTAGACGTTTTGGCGTTTAATTATTTGTCATTTACCGTAACAATACTTTTGACTCCATGACGTGACCCCTTCCTTTGGGGTTTAGTGCTCCCCAAAACATAGGCCATATCTATATACCTATATGTATATATTTATAATTAGTATTTTATTTAATTAAATAAAACCACCGTTTTTTTTTTCTATTTACGTGGGCCCCCATTCTATATGTGGCGAGATTGTGTTCTTAGACACCAAATCCTTGTTAATTAATAAATATATAATGAAAAAATATTTCAGAGTTAATTTTAAGTTTAATTTTGTGACAACTATTTATTTATTTATAATATATATAAAATAAAAACAACCAAATCCAACCTAACAATTTTTTTTATCAGCCTAAGCTCTTATGACTTTGTTTTGGGTTTCCCCAAAATGTCTTGTACCAATAGAGATGTATTCACTTGCTTATAACTCACGATCATCCCCTAAAATAGCCAATGTGGAACTCACTCCATACAATCTTCAACAATCATCCCCTCAAACAAAGTACACTATAAGCCTCACCTAAGACTCGTGGAGCGCTCTCGAACAGCCTTCCATTAATCAAGGCTCGACTCTTTTCTCTGGAGCCCTGGAACAAAGTACACCTTTTGTTCAACACTTTAGTAACTTTTGACTACACCTTCGAATCTCACAATTATTTGTTCCATATTTGAAAATTCTATTGTCATGGCTAAGTTTATGGCATGACTGTGATACCATGTTGGGAATCATGGATTTATACAATAATATAAGCTATTTTGGGGAAGCCGAAAGCAAAGCCATGAGAGCTTATGCTCAAAGTGAACAACATCATACTATTGTGAAGATCCCTGGTTCCTAACACTCCTTAGTAATGATTAGGAATGGACTTTAAATTTTACTCGTCTAACGTAGATTTAAAGTTTTTTTTTTCTTACATTTAATGGATTTTTTTTTAATTACTAATTTCTCTTTAAAAAATAATCTCAATATTTTCGAAACTCAATAATAATAATAATAAATGTATTTTATAAATTTTATATCACGATCAAAGTAGGTTCTCAACTACTCGACGAAGCCAAGTGGGAACCGCGTTGATGAAAGATCATATTTCGGACTTGAAAACAGTCAAAGCAAATCGTTGACAGCAATATTGGACTTGGGTGCTGACGTGGCGCAATAAGAGGCAAATATTCTTTTGCCCACGGTAAAAAGGTGGAAGAGAGTTAAAAAATGAAAGTTTGAGAGGAAACCGGCTAGGCCGGTCGAATTCACAGGTTAAAAAACACGACCACGTGGCTAGTTCCGAGCCCACACTTTTTTTAATCACACGTAAATCCGGCTGTTCTATTATTCCCCACTCGGTCTGACTGGAGACCTGCTGCCAATATAAATCAAACTAGCTCACCAATTTTACTATAATACCCTTTATCAATTTTCATTTTATAAACCATAATTTAATTAGATGTGTAATTATTTAATCAGTTGTACGTTCATGTTGCCTATTTTTTTAAATCTAATCTTTACTTGTTCCTCTATAAAAAAACAATATTAATATTAATAAATAATTTTTGTAGAGTAAATACTTAATTTTGAATTTAATATATGGTAAGTTATCTCCATCACTATTATTTCAATAATTTTGAATTAATTTCTCAGTTATTATTGGATTGTTCAACATTATAAAGTACTAAAAAAAAAAAAGTGTAATGGCGTAACTAAAAGGGAAATTGTTGTAAGGGACAGATTGGTAAATTCGTCTCATTTATTACAGATCTGCTAACCGACAAACCAGATGGTCGGCAAGGCAACTGTCGGCCTGTGAACCATGGGAGACAGTAGAGAAAATTTTCGTCCCGCTATTTCTTTTTTCTTAATTATTATTATTATTTTTGGACAAAAAAAAATTGTACATTTCTTCCCAAGGGCACTCAACTTTTTAAATAATTAAAAAAAATATATATAGTCTCTCTCTGGCAGATATTTGTTAATTTATTTTTGGCATCGATTGCTTCACTTTTTTTTTTTTTTTTGTCTGTAAAAAAATATTCCATCTGTATTTATTTATTTTTGGCAAACTATTTTTCATTTGGTTTTTATTTTAATCCCTCACATTTTTTAAATACGATTATTTAACCTCCTTTTATTTTATTTTATTTAAAAAAAATATATTTTTTAAAGCATAAACCACTTTTTTTATTATTTTTTTTTTAGCTCAAAACATGCAAATAAAATAAAAAGAGTAGAAAATAAAATAATCACAAATAAATAGGGATATAAATGAAAATATTATATTCTTTTTTTTTTTTTAATGGTTGTTTTTGTTTTTTCCACTGTGTTTTTGGCGTTGGGAAGTAAAAGGCATAAATCCTCTCTTTCTCTCTCCGTTCCGAGAAATCTGCCCACCTATTTTTAAAACTTTTTTTTATTTTATTTTATTTTATTATTTTGTATTTGTTCGTGTGTGGGATGTAGATGATTAATGGAGCGAAAATGTGCCGATCAAAGGGAGCCTCTGATTCTGTTTGTTTCCTGAGAAAATTTGTGATTAATACTATTTTATGAAGCCTCCTTGGTTAGTTCTGTTTTTTCTGGTACGTTTATTCTGTTTCAAATCTAGTTTTCTTTACACTCCACCCCTGATTTTCCCATTCTCTTAACCTTCGATTCTTGATTCTTTTCCTTTTTCCATTTTCCAGTTCGTTCCATTCATTTTGACGAAGATTTGAGGCTCGCCGTTTTCTGAATTGGTGCCTGTTATCCAGGTTTGGATTGGATTTTCTACTTGTTCGTTATTTTGAATGCTTTTGTACCATGGTTGTTCTTTCGGCCAAGATCTTTGCTGAGGAAGTCGTTTTCGAAATCCTTGTATGTAGATATTCGTTTTCCGATTCTGATACTTTTACTGTTCGGAAATACGTTCTATATCTCTGTAGATACCGTCTTCGAACCTTCAAATCGAGCTGATTGAAAATATGCCTTAATCAGAATCTGTTTTGTCTATTATCGTGGTCTCCAGTTGTTTGTTAATTCATGTTTCCCTCTCAGATTTTGTATCCTTTAGAGTTTGCTAGAATGTCTAATCAATCAGCGTTTCCTTAATTATTCGTCGTTAGTGAGATAATTGAGTCGCTATTTATCCCGTCTCTTTTTAATTATTTCTGTTTCCAACTTCAGATTGGCGTTCTGTGCATCTCCTTCTCGTACCTTAGCTCAAAAATTAAGGCGTAGGACATCTTTTATGCGCCTAAGTAGTCTTTTGTGCCTCTAAATTTCAATTATTAAAAAGGTTTAGGTTGACTCGTAGGCACTCTAATTTGCTTATGAATAAAAGGAAAGGATGATTTTGTTAGCTAAAGCAATAATGATTTGCTTTTATTATCATTTTGTTTCTTTTGTGTCTGTTATCTTTGGTGAATTTCATTTTGCCTTCTGTAAAATTATTTTTATAATTATCTCGCAATGCAGATGACATAATCTTCCAGTATTGATTTTAACGGTGAGCTTGAACAATGGATATTACTGAGGTTGAAGAAAATTTATTTGCTGCAAGTGATGCCAAGGTATGTAGAATGGCTAATCTTCAAGCTCGTATTGGGTTCAAAAGCCCTCATTTCATATTTTCATTCATCAAGAGAAATAGGTCAATATGTCGTGGTTTTTCTTCCTTCCCCTTCGCCCGTGGTATTTTACTTCTGAAAAGGCTTACCTCCTTTTCTTAATCTACTTTTAAACTCCTGAACCCTTCTATGTTCTGACTAGCAGCACGGTTCTATCTTCTCTTCTGTTTTCATGAACCATCTATGGCGTTGTGTGGGGTTTCATAAATACTCAAGGAATCAGAAATATTTGACTGTAATTTTTTATACTGTCGCTCGGCTGGTTGGATTTGGTTTGGGTTGAATGCTTATTTACATCTACCATTTGTTGTATGTGTTGGGTTCACAATGATCTCACATTTCTTGCACTATTTTCTACATTGACAACAAATTTCTCCTTCAAAAAGTGTGTGGTCGGACAGCCGAGGGGTAAACGTTCAGTATATTGTAGAATGAATTTTCAAGTTGTTCAATGAGAATCGTCTTTGCAGATCTTTTTTTGGCTTGTTCTTATTAGAAGTCAATAGTTCAATCAGTATTGATACTATGGCACGAGGTAAGTAACCTAGTTTTGTCCTTTATTGTAGCTACACGGGGGAATGTGCAAGACTCTTTCTGCAACATATTGTAAAGTGTTATCAATTTTCCCTTCATTGGAAGCTGCCCGACCTCGGAGCAAATCTGGTATCCAGGCATTATGTTCACTGCATGTAGCACTGGAAAAAGCCAAGAATACTCTCCAACATTGTACAGAGAGCAGCAAACTTTACTTGGTACAACGATTGTATCCCTTTGGTTTTCCTATCTAGAATAGCTGGCTTTATGATTTTTTAGAGCCATCGGTGTCATACAGAAGCACTAATTTTCAACCTTATTGATGATGAAGTTGTCATAGAGCTTTTATGTTAGTACTTTATGATGCCTTTTAGCACCTTAAAATTCCGGTTCTTAACATATTTTTTGCATGTGGTAGGCTATAACTGGGGACTCTGTCCTGTTAAAGTTTGAGAAGGTAAAAAGAGCTCTGCAAGATAGTCTTAAACGTGTTGAAGATATTGTTCCACAGTCAATTGGCTATCAGGTGCCATAACCTTGAGTTTTTCTTAATATTATCAGGAAATGTTGCTTGAAAATGCGCTTTGTTGACACCCTTTTAATTTTCGTGTCAGGTTCAGGAGATTATGAAGGAACTGGGAAGTACTCATTTTTTCCTAGATCCCTTGGAGAAGCAAGTTGGCGATGACATTATTTTATTGCTCCAACAGGGACGAACATTTAACAACACTGTTGACAACGATGAGCTTGAAGCTTTTCACCAAGCTGCTATTAGACTTGGAATAAACTCCTCAAGAGCAGCTCTTGCAGAGAGAAGGGCACTAAAGAAACTAATTGACCGGTCTCGTATTGAAGAGGACAAGAGGAAGGAATCCATTGTAGCATATCTTTTGCATCTCATGAGGAAGTACTCCAAGTTATTTAGAAGTGAGGTATCAGACGACAACGATTCACAGGGTTCTGGACCTTGTTCACCCACTGTTCAGGGCTCTCTCGAGGACAGTGGACCTGGTGGAAACGGTCAGGCCTTTGAAAGGCAGCTAACAAAGATTGGTTCTTTTATTTTGAAGCCAAAAAATCGCAGATTTGAGCCGACTCCCCTTCCACCTGACGAGTTGAGGTGCCATATTTCATTGCAGCTTATGTATGATCCGGTCATAATTGCTTCCGGGCAAACATATGAAAGGATTTGCATTGAGAAGTGGTTTAGTGATGGCCATAACACCTGCCCGAAAACTCAACAGAAACTCTCTCATCTTACACTGACTCCGAATTACAGTGTTAAGGGCCTGATTACAAACTGGTGTGAACAGCATGGAGTTCCTATTCCTGATGGACCTCCAGATAGTCTTGACCTAAATTACTGGAGGCTCGCGTTATCTGAATCAGAGTCTCAATTGTCACATATGGAGTCTGTTGGTTCTTGTAAGTTGAAAGATGTTAAAGTTGTTCCACTAGAAGAAAATAGTATAACTGAGGAGATCAAAGGAAACGTAATGGACGACAAATCTGCTGAAGATCAAAAGTCCGACATAAATATGCATGCTAAATACGAAGAGTATTTGAAAGTCTTAAATGAAGAAGCCGACTTAAGGAAAAAGTCGGCGGTTGTGGAGCAAATGAGACAATTACTCAAGGAGGATGAAGAGGCGAGGATATTTATGGGAGCTAATGGATTCGTCCAGGGACTTCTACGCTACTTAGAGATGGCCATGAGAGAACAAAATACTAGGGCTCAGGAAAGTGGAGCAATGGCTCTTTTCAACCTTGCTGTCAACAACGACAGGTTTGCAGCCTTCCCAATCCTTTTGTCTTAGTTCTAGATACTATAGTCAATTTTTTTATTGTTATATAAATTACACTCAGCATATCAATAGTTTGGGTGGCATGTATGCGGGGTAGTACAATGATTTTCACTTATGCTTCTTTTATTTGGTAATAATTTTACCTTTACTTTTATAGCAGTGATAATTCCTAAATAAACTATGTGCGCCACTAAAATCACGCTGTTCAATAATTAAAAAAAGGTACACAACATTTTAGTTTTTTCATGAGCATAATTCTATCCTTGTTCCAAAGCCTTCCTCGACTTAGAAAATGTGTAAAACTAGATATATTTATCATCGTTAACCAGTAATAATTTGAATGCTAGGAAAATGATGGGGGACATTGAAATGCTTTATATGGTTGTTGGTCTTTAACTCTTCAGTGTGTTTTAGCTTTTGGTTCTGTACATTTCTTTTACTTCCATTATTGGTATTCAACACATAGATGTTGTCTTTTAGCACAAAAAGTGCCTTTTAAAAATAGTTCCTTTAATTAATTTGACAAAAGTAATGCTAATTGTTGAAGCTATTTTACTTTTTTTTGGGTCATAACGTTCTTTTCCTTTGAAAATGCATTCCTTTTGATCTAAATTATTTTGTGTAGTATATATATGATGTATGGAAGTATATTTTCTCAGGAACAAAGAAATAATGCTGGCGGCAGGGATGATTCCATTGTTGGAGGAAATGATTATGAACCCAAATTCCCACGGATATGCAACGGCCCTCTATCTCAACGTCTCCTGTCTGGAAGAAGCAAAATCTATTATCGGCTCAAGTTGTGCAGTCCCGTACTTGATTCAGCCCCTCCACGCGCGTACCCAAACACTATGCAAGCTTGATGCACTTCACACACTTTACAATCTCTCAACTGTGCCCTCCAATATACCCAACCTGATTTCTTCTGAAATCATCGGGGGACTTCAAGCCCTTCTTGCAGCCCGTCTTGATCGAACATGGACCGAAAAGTGCATAGCCATCTTGATAAATATAGCTTCAAGTGAATTAGGTAGAGATCAAATGTCATCCACTCCAGAAATTATCAGTGGGTTGGCAGCAATATTAGACAGTGGTGAAGCCCTTGAGCAGGAACAAGCAGTGACTTGTCTCTTGATTCTGTGCAATGGGAATGAGAAGTGCAGTGAGATGGTCCTACAGGAAGGCGTAATTCCCGGGCTGGTGTCGATGTCTGTGAACGGGACAACGAGAGGTAAGGAGAAGGCTCAAAAGCTTCTGATGTTGTTTAGGGAGCAAAGACAACAGGAGCCACCACCGCCACTGCCACTGCCACCTGTATCCATACCGAAACCACTATCAGAGAGTAGCGGGACATCCATGCCTGTGGCAGAATCAAAGCCACTGTGCAAGTCAATTTCAAGAAGAAAAACAGGAAAAGCTTTTGGCTTTTTATGGAAAAGCAAAAGCTATTCAGTGTACCAATTCTGAAAAAGCTCATTGGCCCTTGTAAATTTTATTTAATTAAATTTTTATTTTTATTTTTATTTTTGGGTTTTCGTTTAATCTGAAAGATGAGATGTACAGGCCCGCTGTAATTAATTCACGGAGTTTTGGCTTCTAACTCCAGCTTTGCACTCCCACGCACTCCTCAAATGATCCTTTCCCAAAATGAAACAAAGATCAAACACCAACGCATTGAGAGATAGAAGCACGGTTAAGACTAAAATCACTTGTTGTAGAAATATTTAAAATACAAATAAATATAATTAGAATATACAACAACAAGCCCGTCTAGCTCAGTTGGTAGAGCGCAAGGCTCTTAACCTTGTGGTCGTGGGTTCGAGCCCCACGGTGGGCGTGTTATTTCCCTTTTTTATTCTTTTTTATCATTTTCTCCGCCGAAAAAAATCATATTATTTTCTACGCTTCCATTGCTTGCCTCTTCACACATTCATAATTCAGATCCATTATGACCCTCATTGGATTTCGTATGAACCAAGGTTTACTCATCTCTCTGTTCCATCTCTCCCCCAGTTCATTAGTATGGTTATTCATGAACTTGAGCAAAGATGTGGCGAGGGTCACTGCCCAATCTTGTCAACAGCATCGTCAAATTTTAATGGAAAAGTTTCAATCAGATGAAGAACACCGTCAATCTTATAAAAAACGAGCTTGGATGGAGGAAAATTCTTCTCCAGAGTTTTTGCGATCGCCAGAAACCGATCATCAATGAAGAAGAGGGACCAGTGAGCAATGATATTGCAGGACAAAAATCAAAGGGTTCAAAATCTTGGCTTTTCGCACCATCTTTCTTGTCGATGATATTGTAGTGAGCAATTAAGTCACATGTACTGCAAATTGTACTTCAAATAAAACAGAACCTATTTGAATGCTCCGCGGAAATCCTCAGTCACCTCGGAAATTTCCAAGAGTAAATCGCAGTAACAGATTGATCAACAGTTCCTCGGATTCATAAGCTTACGAAAAGAGTGTTCAATGGCGGGAGAGTTTCCTCCATGGCGTCAACGGAGAAGAATTCAACGGATGGGAACGCGGCTTCCTGTAACATGAATTTGCACTTAAGAACACGAACAAACACCGACGGGGACCAAATGAAATGGCGGATTCACCATTTAAGCGGAACGAACCGTCTCTGACCTAAATTCTCTCTTCTTCCTGCTCCCATCTATCTCTACCTCGCTCTCTAATGCCAAGTTTCAAATGAACTTTTGCCCAATTTTAGGAGGGTTTTTAACTTCCAAAAACTAGAAAATTAGTTTTTAAAATTTTGTTTCTATTTTTAAAAAATTGCATTGAATTCAATGGTTTTAAAAACTATGGTTAGAAAATATTAATATAATTTTAATATTTTAGGCTGCATTATTAATAATTTCGTATATTTGTTTAACCATAATGAAATATTATTATGGCTTAGAAGTAAGTAAAAAATGTAGGAATTCCAGATTTTTAAAATAAAAGAGAATTGAAGATGTACTGAGGTTTGAATTGCATTTTATTTGCAAAGAAAAAGAAGAAATTTTTGGTTAAAGGATTATATTCATTACTTTGATCTCAAAGAAGAAGAAATTTTAAACAAGTAAATTTCTCAAATTCAAATAGCAATTGTTCTATGAAGTATAAAAGGAATTGTAGAAAATGAACTTATTAATTACCATGAAAAGAGGGCAGCAGCAAATAAAATTTTAATACTCAGCGGGCAAAATTTTTGTGGTATCATGTGAAATACCTCACAAGACACCCAAGAATAGAACGTTCCAAAGATTTGAATTGCACAACAACTACTCTGTTCCCCAAGGCAACGCATCAATCTACATCTTCATCAGACCTTTTACAACAAGAAAACATCTCAAAAGGTTGTAAAACCCAATGTATACCTGCAATAACATAACATATACTGAACTTAAAACCATATGAATATGTAACTTTCTGTAAATACAACATTTGCAGAAATTTCAACCAGCAGAAGGAATCATCAAAAAATAACAAAAATATGAGAAGAAAAGTGTCTTTTCATGTAAGTGGCTTTAGGAGTTTACTCCATCCATGGATTAGAAATCTCTGAACTTGAAAACAAGCCGACTTCTTTATGTAATATGCATGGACGGATCATGAAATGATTCAAGTTGTATGATGAAAGAGAGAATGCAGAATAAGAGAGATTCAAGATCCAGAAAGTGCATATAGACCCATGCCCATAGCCTTTGAATTCTAGCAAACGCAAACCAAATTTAAGGATGGAAAGCATAAGATTTACTTTACCTCAAACATTTCAACGCCTGTCTGTTTTTCCAGTAGAACGCTTTCCTGAATACAAGTGTTTTGGTTTCAATGTCGGGATTACCCTGTCTGCCTCACCACGACGAGCATTCTTATTCCTCTTCTTCACAGATTTCTTTGCTATTTTTAATGCCTTGACCTTTTCGACCGAGTCCTTGAATCCCTCCCCAGGGGCAACCTCACTTGGTGGCCGAGACCTAGACCTAGATCTTGACAAGGATCTAGACTTCATACGCAACTTTTTACTTGGTGTTTCATCATCCACGTCCATAGCATTATGGCCAGTGGCATCTCCCCTGTCAGGAGATCTCTCCCTCTTGCGCCCTCGTGACATACTCCGTGCTCGATTAACTGCCATACTAGGATCCAGACCCAAGGCTGATAGCTGTCTCCCCATTCTCTTTGTTGTGTATTCCCGGTCTTTATCAAATTTCCTTGGTACAATGGGTCGACTTTCTGCAGTGCTCTTCTTGATCCTATGCTGTTGAATAAGCATACTTTTCTTTCTCCTGATCGCAGCCAAAGCTTGTTGTTCTTCAGGAGTCAATTCAGCACCATCCATCTCAAAATCATCCTTAGTTTCCTCTTCTTGGCGATACCCTTCTTCTCTTTCCAACTCTTCAAGTCTAAATAAAATATCAGGATCAATGAAGTCAGACACATTATGTCCATCTATAATTTCAGGCATGATATCTTCTTTCCATTCATCATTGGCTAAGATATAATTCTTCTTTAAACTGGCAGAATAGACACCAGCACCACCATTCTCTTCTTCCAAATCCCTCTCGGTTTTCCTAGTTTCCTTCTCTGCAGCATCTTGTTTGGCCCTAGCTTCCAAAACTGCCTCAGGTATGCATGGTGGCCTTTCCTTCTGGTCCCGAGGCTTTGGCATTGCTACATGAAACCGATTTAAGCAATCATTTATCCTTTTAGATTTCATCTTCAATTCTACCCTCTGATTTAATAATCTCTCGCATGCAGAATTCTTAACAGCAATAACGCCTTCCTCTGTCAAAGTGCTCATAGTAAGCAACACCCCCTCTTCACCTGTAGACTCGTCTCCTTGACCCATCACAGTTTTCATAGCTTCAGCCTCCATGTCCTTAACCAACTTCATGTCTTCCTCTGGTATACCATCTAGTGGCTGCAAATCAGTTTTATTGCAGACAATAATCAATGGTTTGTTCATAAACAGAGACTTTATACTGTGAAAGAGAGCCGCCTGCTGAGCAATTGTATAACCACAAGACCCTGATATGTCTAGGAAAAACAAAACGGCAGCTCTCAAATGAGCTAAAGCAGTAATGCTACACATCTCAATGATGTTACGATCTTCAAATGGCCTATCCAAAATCCCTGGTGTATCAATGACTTGGTACCTCAAGTACTTATAGTCAGTGTGACCCACAAAGAGTGACTTTGTTGTGAAAGCATAGGGCTGAACATCAACGTCAGCTCTAGTGATCTTGTTAATAAATGAGCTCTTACCAACATTAGGGTACCCACAAATTAAGATCGTTCTAGTATTAGGGTCAATTGAAGGAAGTCTTGCCATGTGCTGTCTAATCTGCTCTAAGTAAGCCAAACTAGGCCCAATTCTCTTTATCACAGTACACATCCTTCCAAGAGCTGCGACCTTCAAACACTTGCAACGGTAGAGTGAATCACCATATTTTAACAGTTTCACATAGTCTTTAGCAATCTTGCTAATGAGGTTCCTTGCAGTGTTAATTTGTCCAAGAGCAAGCTTATAATGATCTTTATTATATAGAACGTGCAGGAGATCACCATAGAAAGGATGAATATCATCTAGCCGAGGGAATTCATCGATGATAGTAGAGAGCTTTTCATGGAAGTTCGTCTGAGTATATTTTACTTTCCTCATATAAAACTGGCGCAAGCGAGAAATGGCATAACCCTTGTGGACAACAGTGGGTGTTTGGCGCTGGGTACGGGACAGAATAATATCAATAAAATCCTTTCCATTAGGTACCACAGTAATCTTCTTGAAGTTGTACTGCACCATTTTTTACCCTGCAACTAGAATTACAGTAGTTCACATCAAATTGAAAAAATAGTTCCCGTGTATCTAAAATAACAAAGAAATGTAGAATTTAGAATCATAAAAATAGTAAAAATTAAAAATAAGCAAATATTGCTACACATACAAACTTAATGCCTGAAAAACTACAACTGAACGATGCCGTCTGGAAACTACAAGAAATTATGAAGATAGTTTTGGATTGTAGTCGGTTTAGTGAACAGAGAAATCACTAAAACAATGTAAGATCTGAATACTGAGATTCCCAACCAGCAAGAATTTGTCAGACATAACCAACATGATGAAAAGTGCACAACGCACGATCAAAATCAGATTTATTACTCAATAGCAACATAATCACCATATAAACAGATAATATTCTCTACGAAAAACGTAAATTAGTCGGATTCCCGCTGTTCCTATACCCGCGAAAAATTTCCCCGACAATTGATTCGTTGGCTAATCTCATACATATCGTAAAGGCAGCAGAGAAAAAACAGAAATCGTACTCCAAAAAGCAAACCACAAACCTTGTTTCCTTCCTTCTCGTTTGACGAGTCAGAAAACTCAAATGATAGATTTGATATCCTTCCCTGCAACCACAACAAGACAGATTCAAAAAGTACTGGAAATTAGAGAGACGCAGCGAGACATCTAACGAGTGAGGAATTTTTTTCGCCGAATTGGTTTAGAGTTTTGTAGAGAGTGAAGAAGGGAAGAGTACCTAGCTGCATTCGGACTTCGAAGAGCCCAGAGAAACTGACGCAGACGACGGCTGTTGTAGGGCTTTAGGCGCCATTTATATATATAGTTTTGCTAAAATACCCTAATTTGTTCAAATGTGTTATTTTTCATGAATTGCAGAAATAATATATTACGTAGGGTTAAATAAATAAGTAATAACACCCTCCATGCGAGCAAGGATTCGAGGTTAATTGTCTTCACCTTAAATGTATAAATTAAATATACTCAATTTTGAAAGTTTAATAATTCAAATTGTAATTTTACCTTCTAAATCTTATAAATCAAATTATATCTGTTAAATTTTAGGACTATTAATTAATTAGTTAATTTATTTAAATTCTATCAATTAAGGTGATATGAAATCATAAATTTGAAAATATGGAATTGAATGAAAAATACTATAGTGAATATGAAAACACTCAAATCCATATTGCAGTTGAACAAACCCTAAAAATGTGAACTTAAATTTTTTTTTTTTTTTTTGTTTGTTTTGCGACAATTATTTGCAACTTATCTAAAATATTAAAAATCAAATCAACATTTTAGACATCTGCTATCTTCCTTGACAATTAAATGCTATATCATCAACCAACATAAACATAGTTTAACGTTTAAGGCATATTATATTCTTCTATAAGTAAGTTTTTATTTTTTATTTTTTTTAGATATAACTTACCAATGCAGATAATCATCCATTACAATATATTAAAGAAATACACGGAAAATAAAGGTAGTGTAAATATACAATACAACAGCTGACACGAACATAGCTTAAGAAATAGCTATACATACAGTTGGAAGACCTGCTAGAAAAAAGTACAAGTTACAAGTGAGTTTAGCTTATTACTTAGAAACTTTCACTTATTACTTAGAAACAACTGAAAGTGGTGGTGTTTTGATAAAACTACGAAGTTAATAATAATAAATTACTTTACTATGAAAAATACTTATTCAAAAGCACCTCATGGCTCCAAGTTCATCAAAGTTGAATCTCAGAAACATATTTTAAATTCAGGGTCAAGACTAAGAACATTTGAAGAAATAGCTGATCTTTTACCGTTTATTTGATGTTCCACAGGGAGGTGAAATTTCTGTTCAGATGAGTACAACAACTTAAAGAAGAAAACATAGATATCCACCATCAAATGGCGTTAACAGAGGCATTCAAAATACACTAGAGAGAAAAATGTATAATAATTCTAGCCCAAAAGACGCTTCAAAAAATACAAACGAGTTTCTTGATAAGTCAATTTGAAACAGCAAACAAAATGCAGACATGACCTGCAGACATGACCTGCAGACGCTTGAACCACACCAATCATCCAAATATCTGGGGCTGCTTCATTATTTGCAATTTCCATCAAAGTTGGAGTTCCCTACATAGCATACAGGATGAAGAAGTCGTTCAGTGCTTTATCATAAGATAGAAATTGTAAAAGATATTTGAACAGCAGCGAAACAAAACAAAGTTCACACCTCCACACATCAATGTTACAGAATTGGACAGAAAAATGACCCACTTTTTTGCATCATTGACTGAAGAAAAGAATCTCCCGGAATAAGCAAGTATATCTAACCATTTGGAATAGATAAAATCTTCAGAAAGAAAACCACTAAACAATGGAATAGTTTTTCTTTTAGCTTCTCTGTTTTTATATGAGAATCAAAGTTCCACGGTCTCTTTACTTGAAAGTCCAATGATCAACAGCTATTGAGAGCTCATGCTCATGAGTCATTAATTTCTGCATGTGCCATTTTCTTGACCCACAAAATCATGGCAGAAAAGAACATAATATAAAGAACCGTATAAACATTTTATCAGTAATGACTACGATAGGAATCTCCAAGTTCGAACATAATATAAACCCGTTTCAAAGCGGAGGTAAGATAATGATTTATATTAAAAGATCCATTCAGATCTTACATGTTTACTTGCACCAGCAAATGTATATCTGACAGCAGTTTTAACCTTGTTATGATTATTGGGCTACAAGAGCCAAACTAAAGCAACAACATGCTCAGCTTATGTCTGCTAATCAAATTAGTGTGGAAAGGATTCCAAATAAACCTGAAAGAATACCTATGCAGCGGCCTGGATCAGCTCCCGTTCTGCATGTTCTCTAATCCTTCTCTCAAGCTCAGGCCTAAAATTCTTGATAAGACCCTGCACAGGCCAAGCAGCAGCATCACCGAGGGCACAAATGGTGTGCCCTTCAATCTGCTTGGTAACCTCTTGTAGCATGTCAATTTCTTCCAGCTTCGCATTTCCAACCTTCATTCTTTCCATTATCATCCACAGCCATCCTGTACCTTCTCTGCAGGGAGTACACTGTCCACAGCTTTCATGCTTGTAGAAATAGGAGAGCCTTGCAATAGCATCCACAATATCAGTTGATTTATCCATAACAATTACAGCTGCAGTGCCCAACCCACTCTGGACAGCCTTTAGTGCGTCATAATCCATGATTACATCATCACATATGTGCTTGGGAAGCAGTGGGACTGAAGAACCTCCGGGAATTACAGCAAGCAAGTTGTCCCATCCACCTCTAACCCCTCCACAGTGCCTTTCAATTAACTCCTTCAGTGGAATGCTCATTTCCTCTTCAACAGTGCAAGGCTTATTCACATGTCCTGAGACACAAAACAATTTGGTACCAGAGTTGTTCTTCCTCCCAAAACTGGCAAACCATTCTGGTCCACGCCTTAAAATAGTAGGAGAAACAGCCACTGTCTCCACATTAGTCACAGTGGTAGGACATCCATATAATCCTGCATTAGCAGGAAAAGGAGGCTTCAATCGTGGTTTCCCTTGTTTCCCTTCAAGGCTTTCCAATAGAGCTGTTTCTTCCCCACAGATGTAAGCACCGGCACCAAAGTGGATGTGGACGTCAAAATCATAACCAGATCCACATGCATTCTTGCCCAAAAATCCAGCTTCATAGGCCTCTTTTCTGGCCTTTTCAAGATTCTTTCGTTCATTCACATACTCGCCTCTGATATATATGTAAGCTGCAGTAGCCCTCATCCCAACTCCAGCAATCAGACAACCTTCCAAGAGTTTGTGTGGATCGTGGCGCATGATTTCCCTGTCCTTACAGGTTCCAGGTTCACTTTCATCAGCATTGACAACAAGATAGGAAGGGCGGCCATCGGATACTTTGGGCATGAATGACCATTTAAGCCCAGATGGAAACCCAGCACCTCCACGACCACGGAGGCCTGACTTCTTTACTTCGTTGACAATCCAATCAGTACCCTTGAGTACTAAATCTTTAGTTCTGTACCAATCACCACGTTTCATGGCACCTTTGAGAAAGGGATCGTGTAAACCGTATAAGTTGGTAAAGATTCGGTCCTCATCCTTCAAGCCACCAAAATGAGTTTTCTCTGGAGGTGGAGGAGGTGGGGGAGGCTGAGGGCTGCTATTAGCTGCTGCACCTTGATTGCTAAATGCCCTGAATCCTACGCCCCACCTATCATTATAGCTCCTTGCCAACGCTGTTCGTTGTAAATAAAGCATGCCCCTAAAAGGTGCCTAAAGAAGATAATAAATTTTGGTAATTCAATCGTATGATACCAGATAATGATAATAGTTCAAATGGTGAAATAGGGAAGACGAAGAAAAAGAAAATGAGAATGCACTAAGAAACCCACCATGCCTAATAATATTCAGAAACCTAATGCCAACATTCAAACAGATACAGATGAACGTAAGAAAATCTTGCCAATAGCTTAACTTTAGAACGAAATTTTGAAAGATCTCTACAAATGGAAAAATCAAAGGCACTCGAGACAACAACTGGTTGTCTAAATTCTTCGAAACATTCAAATTCATACACTAAATCAGAACGACCCGAAAACTAAATACGAACTAAAAAAAAAAAGCGACAGAGAACATATGATCAAATTATAACCGGACTGAAGAAATATAAATTTCTTACCATAGCATGAAGTGCTTAGGACGGATTTGAATCCTGAGACGCGCAGGCGATTGCAGCCGATTGATGGAGATTTGCAGAAACGATGGAGAAAAATAAAATGGGGCGAGAGGCTTCAGAAATGACCCGGCCAGTGGCGATCTCTTGTAAACAAAATCTACGGTTGCGATTTATTGATTATGGTTGTGCTCATAGGAGTTGGCCATCGAACGGCTGAGATTGAGCTAGACTTCGCGATAATTAAGAGGTACACGTAAATACTAAAGCGTGGGTACTAATAGCTTGAATTAATAAAAATGCTAATAAGTTTTTACTTTTATTTTGAAAATAACATAAACTTCAAAAGAGAGAAAGTATATATATATATATATATATATATATACTTTTTACTCATTAATTTTGGATAAAAACAATTCATGTTTTGTTTAAAAAATATTTGAAATGTTTTTAAAATTTAATTAATACTATTTCAATTTTTTTTAGTTTAAAAAAAAATATATCTCATATATTATTTTTTCCTTTAATTTCATTTATATCTTGTACTTCAACCTATGACGTAAAAAATTCCGTAAATATGGTTTGTGCAAATTTTAATGAAAATAAAATTAAATGGCGGGCAATGCTTGGCTTCACCAATTGGTCAAATATTGAAGTATGCCACCCAAAATTAAGAAAAATTAGTAGGAATTTGCTCAACAGTGTGATAGAAGAATCGAGGCAGCTGAAACTCGAAGCCGCTCTTGCGATTTTACAAGTTCATACGAAGTTGAGGAGAGTACCAGAGTAGATTCATCTATGGCGCAGCTCCCAATTCTCCAATTCGAGGAGAAAATCATCGAAACAGTGGAGAAGAATCAAGTGGTAGTTATAATTGGAGAGACAGGCTCAGGGAAGAGCACTCAGCTCTCTCAAATGCTCCACCGGAGAGGATACACGAAGTCCGGTATTATCGGCGTCACTCAGCCTCGCCGAGTTGCCGCCGTTTCTGTTGCTCGGTAAACTCCTAACCTGTTTACTTTCTTGCAAAACAGTGTCGCCTTTTGTTATAGAACTCGGAATCCGGTATTGAGTGTTCTGGGGACGATCTAACTAATTGTATTTCGTGGAAAGATATTCATAGGAAGTAACCGAGGTTGTCACATGTATGGAAATCTTGAATAAAAGTGATAAAATAGTTAATGGATTATCTATTTAAACTGGCAGACGAGTTGCAGAGGAGCTTGACGTTCAACTTGGCGAGGAAGTTGGATATGCCATTCGTTTTGAGGACAGAACTTCAGAAAGAACTCGAATCAAGTAACTGAACTTGACTTCTGCTCGTTCAAATTAGTAAAGTATTTTGTTGTTTTGTTTGATTCCTAGTTTTCTTGCAACTGACTGTAGGATTGTAAACTGCTTAGATATCTCACTGATGGAGTCCTCCTTCGCGAAAGTCTTTCTGATCCCGAGCTCGGTCAATATTCAGTGATCATATTGGATGAGGCTCACGAGAGAAGCTTGAATACGTGAGTTGCATCTTATGAATATCAGTTCTCAGTCCCATCTTATACCTCATTATTTGGCATTTCCTTCTTTTTGGTCCAATTAAGTTGTTTTATGTTCTTTTTTCTGTTTGGCACTATCTCATTATTTCTCTCAACTTGTACATAAACAATGATCAAAGCTTTTTCATTATTTTTCCAGAGACATATTGATGGGGCTGATGAAACGTTTAATTAGAATGCGTAGTTCCAACTTGAAGGTTCTTATCACTTCAGCAACCCTTGATGGGGACAAAGTATCGAAATTCTTTTTCGATTGCCCTTTGCTGACAGTTCCTGGAAAGTTGTATCCTGTTGAGATATTGTATAGCAATGAACGTCCAAAGAGCTACCTTGAATCATGTCTAAAAACGGCTATCGGTAGGCTTAATATTCCCATATATCAATCCTTTCCATCCACTTTTAGACTTTCCTAGTTAAATACTGAAGAGCTTGCATTAACTATTTGCTAGATATACATACCAAAGAACCAGAAGGGGATGTTCTCATTTTCATGACTGGGCAGGTACATTTGTTTTTGTTTTGGATAAATAACCAAATTTTCATTGAAAAGAAAGTGAAAGAATACTAGGGCATACAAAAAAGAGAGCCCACAAAAGAAAAGACGAAGGCAACCTAAAAGAAATGCCTCCAATCGAGCAAAATAAAACTAAGTTCTATTCTTTTAACTCTATCTGGCATTTATTTTCAGCTAATTGTTTCTTCATTAAAACAATTCTTTTTTTGAAGGATGATATAGAGAAGTTAGTGTCAAAGTTGGAGGAAAAAGTTTATAATCTGGAAGAAGGATCTTGCATGGATGCTGTAGTTCTTCCCCTTCATGGTTCATTGCCACCAGAACTGCAGGCAAGTAAACTATTTTTTTTTTTTCACTTAGAAAATTAGTTGAGACAAGGTTAAATTCTTTATTTATTATTGATCTAAATACATAAATAAAACTTCACTACGAACATATTTCTATAGTTATTTTTTTAAAAGTTACTATTGAATTGTTTTTTTCTTATATGTTTGATTCCAATATCACAAACTTGTAAATAGCGACTTCAAGTGCACAATATGTTTACAAGCTACCGATTCAACCTTCTTTAAAATGTTCTTAAATAAAAATGTAAAATAATTTGGAGAAAGCCTCCCAAACATGCACACATTTTGGTACTTAGCTTTGGGCAGTTACTGCGTAATTTTAAGTTTCATGGAGGATTTTGTTTTCTCTTGCATTATTGTAAATATCTATTAATTGGTATAATACTTCATTTTCTATCCTTAACCCTTACTTTAGGGAGAAAAGTAGAAGATTAATAAGCCCACATGACTTCATTTTCTCGATCTTAGTTTATCACTTACGACTATGTCTCCTCTGATAGGATTTACCTCCACTCATTCTTGGATTTCTTATTATTTTCCTCCCAGGGTTTACTTGACATCATGCTTTTTATGCGGTAGAGAAATAAATCCAATTTTTAAAGTTTTGCGGCTCATGCCTTAAGTGTATCTTTTTCATGGAGTTATCCTGGTCAAACATTTTGGCCTTTTGGAATTAGAATGGTAGAGACCAAGTTAAAACTTAAAATACTCTCTTGGTTGATGTTCTTTGTGAAAAGTTTGATGAGGCAGTACTATTCTAAAAAAATTAAGTTCTTCCTCTGACTGTGAACTCTTTCCTAGGAGAACCTTTTTTTTTTTTTCCCCCGCATATTTAGAGTAAGTTTTTGTTTGGACTTCTTTTGCATTTTCTTTTGAAAGAAACTTTCTCATGGGGTCACGGTGATATTTCTCTTCATGCAGTAGCCATATAAAGTGGAGGACATTTGTTATCTCTTCCAGTGTTTCTAGGTGTCTAAGAATGTTTCCAATTTTTCATGTGAATACCCTTTAAGAAGAAAATACAAATTTCCAATTTTTCTTTTTGTTGGAAATTTGGTTAGAAAGGAAGAAAAAATTTAAGAAATTCTTTGATGAGGAGTAAAGATCTCAATGAGCTGTAAGATGTTTTTATTTTTGTCTATTGTGTTGGAGCTCCTTACGTTATTATTTTTTGTTGATATAGACATTCTGCTATTTATGACATTTGGATAACGTTGGCTTTTGAGGGAGTTGTCATCATGAATATACCATTTCTTCGATGTAATGTTTAATGATTCTTATTTAAAAGTTAGAGAAGCATCAGAAGAAATGATGTAAATGTACATGTTGGAGCCATTCAGTTTTCATGGGACTTTTATGTCTGACACATTATCTTTACCGTCCAGGTGCGTGTATTCAGTCGTCCACCACCAAATTGTAGGAGATTTATTGCAGCAACCAATATTGCTGAAACTTCTTTGACTGTTGATGGTGTTGTGTAAGTAAATTAGGTAAATCTCTTTGGGTTTTTTTTATAATTCATATTTAAACTGCATCACACCGATAAGCATGTATTGATCATAGGTATGTCATCGATTCTGGTTATGTCAAGCAACGGCAATACAACCCATCAACTGGCATGTACTCCCTCGACGTTGTACAAATTAGCAAGTATGTACTCTACTTCACTGACTATTAAGCTCTCTTGTTGGAATGTCTTAAAGTTGCTCTTGATAGTAGCAATTGTTTTTTTGCCTTTCTATACTCTTTGATGGCTGTGTTTGATGCTAGAATTTGGTTGAATACTTAACCATCCTGGAATTTTCCCTTCAAATTCCCTCTTTTGAGTTATTTATATATTTTTAAGATTGGTGGCAAAGTTGGGTGTCTCTTTGGGTAATTGTTTACTCTATCAATTGTTAACTTCTTCAAAGGCCTCCAGAAAGTCTCTTGTAACTGCAAGCAGGTTTTGCCATCTAGTGTCAAGATCACGATGGGGAGTGGTGAAAATACCAAATTATGAATCCCTCTCTACTGCTTTCCCTGATCTCAATGCAATATCCAACAGCAAAGGTCTAAAGATCATCAAAGTGTGGAGTCCCTCCAAGTCTTCCTCAACTAAACTCTGGAAGAAATCTTAATGATATCAAAATCTAGTATCAGGTTTCTCTTACTGCCACTTTTGGATTTCTCCAATGGCCTCTGTTGTGGGTTAACTCCTATGCAAAATAAATGAAGTTGGAATTGTGTACACGTCTAATTCCTTATGTTTCAAATTTCTTTCTGAAGACGTCAAGGACACTGAAATACTGGGAGACCTTGCAAATGGGTGTGAAAAGACATACATCCCAAAACCTTTGCAGTTCTACTCACTTCTGATATATGTAAAAGTGGAAGCTTGATCTTATCTATTTCCTTAGCAGCCCATGGCCCTCAACTTCGAGAACTCCATTCTGGATGATTTTGGTTGTTTGCTCCTGTTCCCAACAACGTTCCAACCTTGCTGACCTCTCTGTTAGGAGGATAGACATTCTTTCTGATATAGCTAAGTTCCTTTGGCTAAAACTTTTTTATTTTATTTTTTTATTTTTGAATATTTTGGAACAAAATAAACAACAGAGCTTTTCCATATGAGGAAAACTCTTCTACCTCTCTTTTTCTAGCAGTAGTAATTGGTTTCATAGATGCTACTTGGTGTAGGCTCAACAATTCCTTTTGGAACTATAGCTTATCTTCAATGTGCTCTGATTTAAACCCTTTTTGTATACTCCCTAACTTGAGATGAGGGTTGCCAGTGGTAGACTTTGTACAATTTGTCTTTGCTGGATTCGTGTGCATGATCATGTATTAGTTTCTTCACCTTAACCTTTATGTCTTGGGCACAGAGTGCAGGCAAATCAACGTGCTGGGAGAGCTGGAAGAACACGTCCAGGGAAGTGCTATAGGCTGTACACTTCCATGGATTATCAAGAGGACTTATTGGATGTAACAGTTCCTGAAATACAACGATCTTCTCTTGCTGGCAGTGTTCTTTATTTGAAATCATTAGACCTTCCAGATATTGATATTCTCAGATTTGATTTTCTTGATCCACCTACCTGTAAGTATCAATATTAAGCTCTGCAATCTTTCTTCAACTGAATATGATGACTAAATCTAACTCGATATGGCAGCTGAATCTTTAGAAGATGCATTGAAGCAGCTATATCTTATTGACGCTATTGATGAAAATGGATCTATTACTAAAATTGGGCAAACAATGGCTGGTACTACTCTTAATATCTACCACTATCTATGTACTTTATTTTATGCTTATGATTGTAGCAGAATCACAATTCTGTATCTTAGGTGTGGGTGTTTGTCAAAATTGATGACATTGTGCTCATGTTGAATTTATTTCTACCACTGTTGGGTTAAGATTGCATGCAAACTTCAATGCTTTATGTTGGATTTTTGGTAAACGAGTTCTTTGTGTTTGATAACTGATAGATGTTAAACAGGATAAATGAAAAAATGATTGTTGTACTGCAATAATTTCTCTGTCTTATCAACTTTATTTGCATATCTAAATGTAGGACAAACAATTAATCAGTTTTGGTGCTACGTTTTATGATCTCTCGTGCAGAGCTTCCACTAGAACCTTCACTCTCACGAACCTTGATAGAGGCAAATGAGTATGGTTGTATATCCCATGCTTTGACTGTTGCTGCAATGTTATCAGCAGAGACGACATTGCTTCCTGGTCGCAGGTGTTAGCTCAATTAAAGTCTGGTTTTAATAATATTGTTAAAACAACATTCATTTGAATTCTATTAGTCTGCAGACTTATTACCATAAACTATGTACCGTCAGTTGGTATGATTTGCTTTGAGGTCCCTAACTTCTCTGACGTAATCTTTATTTCACAGTTCATTTATGAGAAAATATGTACCCTGCATACTTTTATTTTTTCACTCTACCTAATTTTAACTTAATTTGTCCTTCAATTTGTTAAAAATCTAGTGAGTTATGTTTATACAAACTAGTTTGTAGCGTTAACGAAATGATTATACAACCTCAGAATTTATCTCACGATCATTGCATCACAACCTAGAGCTATAACTATCATTGTATGGAACAGCGTACACGGCTCAGTTTCTGATTATTCTGTTTTCTACCATTAAAACCTGAACCTCTCACTGTTTATGGAGACTCCTTTGTTGTTTGTTATTACTTGAGAACTTTTGTGAGATCCCACGTTGATTGGAGAAGGGAACAAAACATTTCTTATAAGGGTGTGAAAACCTCTCTCTAGCAGCCGCGTTTTAAAACCTTGAGGGGAAGCCCGAAAGGGAAATCCCAAACCGAAAAGGAAAGTCCAAATAGGACAATATCTGCTAGCGGTGGGCTTGGACTGTTACAACTTTCTCCCATAAAATTATGTGAGACTATTAACTTTTCAATTTTTTTGAAGTATCATTCTTAAAATTTAGATAGGTGTTGATCCCTACATCTTTGTCCATTGAATGTATAGAATAGAACCTACACGTTGACACTAGAGCGTGTGAGTTTACATATTCAGCCTCGTGTCATATCTTATGATCATTGGTAACACAACATTAATGAAGTGAGTAGGTCTGGTCATGGATCCTCTCCGTGATAATTTACCTGCTTTTGTCTGTAGAAAGAATGCTGATAAGAAGAGGAAGCACAGGTCCTTGGACCTTCCTGATGGCTCTGGCTGGGGTGACCACATCCAATTACTACAGATATTTGAGCTTTGGGATCAAGAGAATTACGATGTTAACTGGTGCAAAGACCGCGAATTACAGGCAAGTTTGAATAGTCCGTTTCTGAAACATATTCATGCTAGGCATTATTTGTAAGATAGAAATCAGTAACCAAAATATATGGTTTGTACGTGCTATATATTGATGCGCGTTTGACTTGGGCCTATTTTCCGTAGATGTTTTAGATTTTGATCTTAGGGGTTTTCATTTAACTTATCATGGGGTTGGGCTTTAAAAGGATTGGGTTGGGCAATTTGGCTTTTTTTGGCTCTTAAAATTTCGGATTTTATCCTTTGTGTCTCAGCTGTGTCATAGCACGTTAGAAATTTAAATTAATAATAATAAACGATTTTATCCTTTATGGGATCTTTCATGTACATTGTAAAACTGCCAATCACACTAACCTTTTGTGAATGTTTACCTTTGGACATGTGAGAATCTTACAATAATCAGAATAAACAAAATTTATTTTTCGCTATTCTAATGTTTTCTCGAAACATGAGAATTCTTAGCAAAAAAATCAGAAGGAAAAAAAAAAAACAAATTAACTTATTAAGGAAAATAAAACGAGTGATGGAATGCTCCCAACATCCTTTATTTTTCATATACTACCTTGGGGAGGGAGTCTATTTGTAGAGGCAGGCTTCTCTCCTTAATGGTCCTGTGTGCTTCCATATCAAAGCCTAAGCATCATGGGTGGAGTTCACATGGGTTTGATCCATATCCAAATCCAAGATTGGTGAGTGGACAACAAAATACCCACATGGATTTGGCAATTAACTAGGACTTTTTCTTTGGATTATTTACCTTCTTTTTGGAAATTAAGAAACATGAGTTCTTACCTTCCTTCTTATAATGGTTTCTCTTACTAATGATTTTCGTGTTCCTTATTAATAATAAAACAAAACAAGACAGAATGAAAATAAATAACTAATGGTGGGAAATTAACTGTCAGAGCTTACTATTGCAGGTAAGAGGGATGTTGTTTGTCAAAGACGTACGAAAACAGCTCTGTCAAATAATGCAGAAAATAGCCAAAGGTTGGTATCATTTCTGGTATCATGTTTAGAAAATTAATGTGAAAATATTGGCTTCCCGTTTCTTGTTGAGGAAAGATGACACGAAGGATGATATGAAATGAAACGCCTTATAGTTCCAGGTTTGATTAGAAAATGGAAATCACAAGTTTGGAGTTCAGAAATCATAGTGATGGATGTCCTGGTTAGCTACTTGAAAGATTAAATTTAATGTATTACGGAGTTTAATCAAGAAATTCTCGGGTAAAAACCTGTAAAGACGACCATGAAGGCTGCAGATCATGTTTTTATATGTTCTATAGCTAGCAAACTGTTGAATAATATTTCAACATTTTTCAAGCTACAGATTATCTTCCCTGGGAGTAGTACCAAGGACTGTTTTTATGCTAATGCTTAGAGAGCATCTTGTACGGAAGAGCCAAGATCTTATGGCTAAAATGGGTTAGAGGGGAATTATTGAGCTTTTCACAGGGCAGAACTGAATATTGTTATGTTGAATGCTAGGGTGCTACCTCAATTTACAATGCAAGGGAGCCAGCCAAACCCGAGCCTTAGTATAACATATTATAACTCTCTTTTAGTCCCCCCAGGATGTTGGTGGCTGTTTAAGGACATCGGAATGGGCCTGATATCTGGATTAATATTTTGTTTATTTATCTTTTTCTTTTCTTCCAGAGATATAATTAAGATTATTCTCTCTAGTTTCCTAATTATCCTAGTAAAACACAGGATCATTAGACGTATGGACATCCAGAAACCAAAAGGAAAGCCGGGCAGAGTACTGGAATTTGAGGAAGGCTTTATGTGTTGGTTATGCCAATCAACTTGCAGAGAGAATGATTCATCACAATGGCTATCGAACCCTTAGTTTTAAGCCCCAAGTCGTTCAGGTACGACGTTGGCGTGTACTTTTGTAATACAGTATCGACCATGTCCAGCTTCATTGTTTGAAATTGATCTAAACTAAAAGTCTCCGTTGTAGGTGCATCCCTCGTCTGTTATTAAGCCAGATGAAGATGGGAAATTTGCTGACTATGTTGTGTACCATGAGCTGATTACAACATCAAGACCCTTTATGCGCAATGTATGTGCCGTACAGGTTGAATGGGTTATGCCCATTTTAAACAAGGTTAAGAATCTAAATGTAAATAAATTAAGGTAAGCCAGTTCGCTCGATACCATCTTTTGTCAAGCATTGAAGTTTGCTCATGGACCAGCTTAGCAGTTTTCTTCCCTTGACAGTGGTGGCAGTGCTGATCTTACGAGTGAGCCAATGGAGGGAAACGTTAAAGACTCCCTGAAGAAAGAGGATGGTGGCACCACACCAACTCTTGATGGCCATGATAACAAAATTCAGGCTGCTCGAGAACGATTTCTTGCACGGAAAGGGAAAAAGTGATACTATGTGATCAAACAGTAGAATTGATACATGCTGGTGAGTTATTTCTTGAACATTGTGGAGCTTAGGAAACATGAGTAAATTGATTATACTTGTGTCAGCTTACTTCACTCACTCATAGTGATTCCCTATCTTATAGCTAACAGAGCCCGAAGAAACTTAGGTCACTTAAAGATTTGTAGTCAAGAGAGCTCATCTTAGATTCATTAGGGTAATCTAAGGTGGGACGTGATCGTAATTTTAATTTTTAGTGATATAAACCGTTCTTCATCTTCTTTTTTCTAATATTTTTCTCAATAATTTTGTTTTAATAGTTTGATATTATTTTGGGAGGATAATAATTTTAATTTAATTTTAAATGAAATTAAATAAAAATAGTTATGAATATAAAAGATTTAAATTTAGACTTTTGTCATATTTTTTATTTTTTATTTTTTATTTTGCAAGCATGCGATCACATATTTTAATTAACAATATTAAATAAATCACAAGTTGTGGGAAGCTGATTATTGTTTTTTTGTTTCAATTTTTGGTAAATTATTATTTCTTGTCCTTTTCATAAGAAAGCATCCTATCAATCATAAATTCAAATGTTGAACATGCTAATCTAAGAAATAATTGTGCATCATTAACTTTAATTTAAAATATAAGACCAAAGTTAATTTTTGAGTAATTTTAATTAGGTTATAGTAATCAACAACTTTAAAAAGTGAATTATGAATATTGGTTTCATAGTTTTTCTTTATGGAATTTTAAGCCAACTTTTCATAAATAATAAGTGAAATATAATTTTATAAAATTTTAAATATTTGAACTTAGTGTAAGAAAAATATTTAAAATTTGAAGATCAAGCTATACATAAATAAAAAATCGGGGAATTTTTTTTTTTTTTTTTTTTTTTTTTTTTTTTTTTTTTTNTTTTTTTGAAAGTTATTATGAAATGTAATTAAAATGTCTTTTGCCGGGATGTGAAGCAAACGAAAAAGAAAAAGAAAAGAGAGGGAGAGATCACAAGCTTACGACATGGATCGCACCTTTTCCTCTGCTAAAATGCGAAAATCTAGCCATGGTGAATCTCCTGCTGCGCTCATTTGTATTTAATTTCTGTTCCTTCGTATTTCAACGGTCCTGATTATTAAAATCTTCATGGGAAGAACAGTTTGATTCCAGCCAACGGCTAAAACTCGAGGCCCCAGATATTCGTAGTTATTGCCGCCCACTGTGTACGAATCTTGAGTTCTTTATACTTGTCTGGAATGGGTTTGTTCGAGACATTTTAATTTAAGGGAACTGAGTTCGATGTTTTGTATAAGATATTGACTTCCTTCCATCTTGGATGGAAATCCCCAATTACCAAAACCCCATACCCAAAGAAGAGAAGTTTCAAGTTTGTGTTGATCTTCAACTTCAATGGCTAAGCATCGTGATCATGTGGATATTGACGATCCTGAAGCCCATCTTCCACTTCTTGATTCTAATCAGAATCAGAGTTCACAAACCACAGGGCGAGAAGAAGACGGTGAAGAAGCCCATTTGGACAGTGCCCTCAAACTGTTCGACACATTGCTTGGCTTTTTGGGCTTCCACCAATCCTCTGTTTTGAGCTGTGTTTTGTCTTGGTCTGGTTTTGTTCTTGTCGGTATTGTTCTGCCTGTTGTTATGCTGCAGCTCACAGATTGCGCCGCCTGCAAGCAGTACCAGATTAAGGATTTTGAGCTTGACATAGTTGCCTCCCAAGCTTGTCTCGCAGCTGTGTCTCTGCTCTGTCTTTCTCACAACCTCAGAAAATATGGTATAAAGAGGTTCCTCAGTGTTGATAGGCAGATCAGCTCTTTGGCTGGGTTTCGCAAAGACTATGTCAAGAAGATACGGGTGAGCTTCTAAAACTTAATCTTCTTTTGATAAATAGAAACATTAGTCTCTTATCTCCATGGTAATATGTGAGATCCCACGTCAATTGGGGAGGAGAACGAAATACCCTTTACAAGGGTGTGGAAGTCTTTCTCTAACAGACGCGTTTTAAAAACTTTGGGGGAAGCTCGAGAGGGAAAGTCCAAAGAGGACAATATCTGAGGTCCAGGCGGGCCGTTACATAATCTGATGATATAAGTTGTATTATCTCATCTATGATTGTGAATGCCTACGGATATGAAATGTCACTCATTCCGTTCAAATAAGTTCATGAACATAAGGTGTTGATCAAAAGTAGTACCTTTTGACATAGTAATTTAAAGTTTGCTCATTTTCACTTCTTTGGATCTATTTGTCGTGTAAATCTGAACAGTGGTATTGAAAGAACTTGGTTTGACCATCTATCTCCACAGGGTTCAATACGTTTGCTTGTCTTCTGGGCACTGCCATGTTTCATTTTGAAGGCTGCTCGAGAGGTAATTCGAATACTATATGCGGAGCGTGTATCGTGGGGGCTATCGGTTGCTATCTTACTGGCTATGACCATATCCTGGACTTATCTGAGCTTGATCTCTCTATCCGCCGCCATTGTGTTTCATCTGATGTGTAATTTACAAGTCATCCACTTTGATAACTATGCAAAGCTCCTGCAGACAGAGTCTGAAGTTTTGTTGCTAATTGAGGAGCATATTTTCCTACGCTATCATTTGTCCAAGATAAGCCACAGATTCAGAATCTTTCTTCTTCTAGACTTCTTGGTTGTGACTGCAAGCCAGTTTATGACTCTATTCCAGACTACAAGATATAGTGCAGTGGTTACCCTCATAAATAGTGGTGATTTTGCAGTAAGTTCATCAATTTCTTACAACTATCTTTCTTAGATACATGTAGATCGTTTTACGAGCTCAAGGTTGTATGTCCAAGGCTTGATGTTGGTTTGTCAGCAATACGTTGAGACGAATCTCGACCGTTAAAGCCTGGTTGAGACGAATCTCAATCTTTAAAGCCTGATTTTCCTTATTTTTTCTTCTCAACTTTCAGGTATCTGCAATTGTTCAAGTGGTTGGAGTGATTCTTTGCTTGCATGGAGCAACGAAGATTTCCCACAGAGCCCAAGGAATCGCATCAGTAGCAAGTAGATGGCATGCTTTAGTGACTTGTGGTCCAGGTGATGTATCTCAAACTCGACATCCGAACGGGGACGGGAACTCGGAATCTCCTAAAAGACTGAACTCAATGACTTGCGCTTACTCTGAAAGTGATTTGGAGTCTTTGGATATTGTTACAATGCCTACAACCACACAGCTAGCTTCTTATATGTCCTCCTATCATAAAAGAGAAGCATTTGGTAAGAAACTCAGATATAGTCATCAACTCAATCAATATTTTGCACAATAGGATCTTTAAAACTCTACAGGAACCTCATTACTATGTGTTTCATGCTGTTCATGCTGTTTTTAACTTAGTCTCCATGGTGCAGTGATGTATTTGCAGATGAATCCAGGGGGAATCACCATTTTTGGGTGGACAGTTAACAGAGCTCTGCTGAACACTATATTTTTTATTGAACTCACGCTGGTCACCTTTGTGCTTGGGAAGACTTTAGTTTTCACGTGAAGTATCAGAAGTTTGAGTTAGCTGCCCAATCGGTTATGTTTGTTTGTAAAGCCCTTCAAATATCCTACTAAAGCCTTGCTTACTAATATCCTACTAAACCCTTGCTTCCTTGTAAAACAGTTCATTGTCTTGAGCAATTTTGTTTTTGGGCATCTATTTTGTTGGTTTGCAAGTGGTCATATCCTTACTGTTGGGGTTATTTTCACATTCCCTC
This sequence comes from Cucurbita pepo subsp. pepo, assembly GCF_002806865.2. Lineage (NCBI taxonomy): Eukaryota > Viridiplantae > Streptophyta > Magnoliopsida > Cucurbitales > Cucurbitaceae > Cucurbita > Cucurbita pepo. The sequence continues at coordinate 333,011 of NC_036648.1, read as the reverse complement.
TGCGGGCAGCTGCTCTTCTTGGCTAAGCTAAAGCAATGTTGTTCAAATAAAGTTCTCCTTCCCTAAAAAAAAATTGTTTCCGTTTGATAACCATTTAATTTTTTATCTTTTATTTTTAAAAATGAAGTTTATAAATACTATTTTTAGTCAAACTTTAAAAACTAATTTTTCTTTAATTATCAAATCTGGAAGGTGAATAAAAAAACAAAGAAACAGTACAGCTAAAAATCATGTTTATAAGCTTAATTTAAATAATCATTGACTAAGAATTCAAATCTCTTATTGGAAAACTGAAAATCATTGTATAATATTACCAACGACGAAAAAGTGAGTATATTAAGAGAAAGATCAAAGGTAAAAGCGTAGATCTCGAAACCTAGTCCTCACAAAATTTAAAATTATAACATTTTGATACTATAAACTGGTGTAGAAAAAAGTATTTTTCTTTTCATTTTTTATTTTTTATTTTTTTTTGAAAAAAAAGTCAATCGAAGTGGAGAAGACCTCTAAGATTACAGCTTTGCACCATACAAAACGTGGGTCGGAACATACAATCAGAAGTCCGAACTTGGCTAGTCAACTAAAGCAGCAGCCAGAGGGTTTTGCAGAGTGCCGGCTGACGAAGAACGCTATCCCCATCATCACTGGAATGACTCGATGATGATTGATCAGTTGTGAGCACCAATGGCATGATTTTGACCTGTGAAATGATGATTGAGGGATGGATCAGGTGTGAGACAGGCATAACAACATGCTTCCCTGTCAATGAATATGCAAGGAAGAAGACGTCAGAACATCATATGGAAAGCTACTGATGTTAACAGGTAACTGGAGACATGCTTGCCTAAATTTGAATTTTTAAAAGCCCATGGATGCAAATAATAATGATATAGGGACATCTGAATCAAATTCCCTTCACTATGTTCTAACGCTAACTTGAGAGCCACCCCCACTGCAAATTAGTGTAAGAGCTATAGTTGTGTAACCAAGGAGATGATAGCAGCTTAGCCTTCAAACCAAGAAGCAACCCAAAAATGAAAAAAACTGTTCCCCACCAATTCTTGAGAGGTTCTTTTTCCGGGTACTGCCAACAGGAACCCCATAACAGAAATAACATTTCTGCCCTTGGGAAGACAGATATGTAGGCCAAAGCGCCAGAAATGTTCGAAGTCAGGTATGACCCAGCAAAAATATTTGAGAGGGAAAGTGTGAGATCACACATCGGTTGGAGCATTCTTTATAAGCATATGGAAACCTCTCCCTAGCAAAAGTGTTTTAAAAGCCTTGAGAAGAAACTGAAAAGGAAAAGACCAAAGAAAATAATATCTGCTAGCAGTAGACTTGAGTCGTTACAAATGGTATCAGAGTTAGACATTGGGGGATGTGCTAGCGAGGAAGTTGAGTCCCTAAGGATGATGGACATAAGGCAGTGTGCCAACAAAGACGCCGGACCAAGGGGTGGATTGGGAGGTCCCACATCGATTGAAAAAGAAACGAGTACCAGCGAAGATGCTAGACCCCAAACAGGGGTGGATTGTAAGACCCCACATCGGTTGGAGAGGAGAACGAAGCATTCTTTATAAGAGTGTGAAAACCTCTCCCTAGCAAACGTGTTTTAAAAACCTTGAGGAGAAGTCCGAAAGGAAAAACCCAAAGAGCACAGATGGGCTTGGGCCGTTACAAAGATTCATGATTTTGGTTCCTTCTAGGATTGGATGCTATGAGGACTGGGAGAAAATTCAAACATCGTTCATGCAGAGGCTTTTGCTATTTGGGATGTGATACAGCCTCTTGGAAACGCCATGGGCCCTGCAACATCTTCCAACATCTACTGTTTTTACCATTTCAATTTTCTCAGGACCTTTAACTGCTTTGCTGGAAAAACGATGAGCCCACAAACCTCCTGAAAAGAACACCATATTTGAGGGTACTTACTTTATGCCAAACAATATGTTTACCAAGGGAAACATCCAAAGCCATTATCCAACAAGTGCGAGACTCCAATGAGGTGAGAACCCCCTACTTGAAGAACAATAGCAATAAGACACGCAGAAGCAAAGAAAACACTTAATAAACTACATGTGTAAATGAAGTGAAGAGCTAAATTTCAGCAAGAAGATACAGACAACTGTGCACATAATCTTAAAATTCACAATTCATATCCCTCCAGAAGAAAAGGGTGATTATCCGCAACAATCTCAGTGAGGAACAACGATGTAATTAGTAATGCATATAAAAGGCTACTATTTGAGCAGTGCTTGAAATGCCAGCAAGTACTTAGACAGTCCATTGTCCACTATGTGAATGCAAAGTTATCGTATGATAATCCCATCCACTAGGTGCACTTCAGAAATAAGACTAGCCAAAGTTGTTCTTAAACAAGCACAATGAACATGAATGAGCACGGGTAAATCTCATTTCGCTTAAGGAGAATGAACGAAACTTGAACTAAGCCTACCTCCTTGAGGTTAAAATAATGTGCGATAATCAGTTTATACACATCTATTTCCTTCTACTTGAGTAGACATATCAAAATACTAACAGAAAACCTCCATCACAGCCAAATTAATCCTTGCTTACCAAAATAATGTAAGAACAGTTGAAGTTCCTTCCAAATCTTGCCTTTCTTCTTCCAACCCATCAAAGGACTGAAATACAGAATTGCCCAAGGTAACATGATTCACAATTGAAAATCTGCATTTGTTTCATTTTAAAACGTTGGCATTCTCTTCAAACGGATGCAAAACAGAAATAGACAGATCTAAATGCTTATTTTAAAATGCGCCAGAACCAGAAAGATTATGTCAAAAAAATTCTAGAAAAGGCACCTAAATTTACATTACCTGGCATTTTACATGATGGATAAGCAATTATTTTAAGAAATCTAGAGTTCACAGTTTACGTCCTCTCGACGCATCTTGCTTGCTTTGTTACTGCAGTGAGACTTCGAGATCAGGATTGGAAGAAGAAAAAAAAAAGAAGTTCAATACATCAGGCACAAATTACCATCTAAAAGATCTATGGTTCGTAATACTTGAACTCGGAAGAAAAGGCTTAAAGATCTTTTTCCCACAGAATCAAAGAGACTAAGCAAATTGTTAGAGACAATTGCTCACATCAACTCCTTGTGGGGAATGCAAGGTTCATCCCTAGCGGGTAAGACTTTACATACAAGACAAAAAATTCATGAAGGGAAGCACAACAGAAATAAAGATAATACGAAAAGAACAGGTATCAAAAAATTCCCCCACACATATACTGGTTGGAAAAAGAGCCAGTTTTACCACAGAACTGTCTACCTAAGTCAATAACAAGGATAAAGAATACACCTTGTTACCACCAATACTCAATGCATAGTTTTATTTGTAGTAAAGCTCAAGGTACTTATCTTAACAAACAGCTATTGCTCCAATCTTGGCAAGCATTTTGCAGGTTCCTGCAAGACAATACTACACATATCAGCTCACATGATTTTGAGCAAGCTCTTTCCCATTAATGTCTAGACACCATAATTGTAGACAAGTATCCTACTGGCCGTATACATATCTCCCTATTTTAATTGAACTTTCTTTCTTGTTGAAAGCAACTGCCTTGACAAACACCACTGGGAGATCAAATATAAGTTTAGCCAGTATAACATATTAAACATGATTCAAAGCATTAGCAAACACAGATACAACTCCACCAGGAATACACAACCATTTACATAAAGATTATAGAAAAGTAGAGACTACATAATATCATACTATAAGAGAATTGCTGTTTGATGGTGGAGGAGGTTCTATTTCTTGCTTAAGGATAAGGGAGATGTGCACGATTGCCTTCATAAATGTTTTTGTAGTACACCAGGCTTAAGAAAATTGGAGCCTTTTTAAGGGTGGGGACGATAAAAAAAAATGGCACCAAAACTTCTCCATGACTTCTCTCTCTCTCGCCATCTCAATAGAGTCTCCATCCCTTCTCTGTCTCTCGACAAAAGCCTATGTCTCTCCAGATAATTAGTTTTCACCTTTGTACTAACGGTCAAAAAATGAAGGCAAGCATATAAGGACTTTCAAAATTTCTGTAGAGGAAATTGTGGCTGTATGGATAGTGGATAGTGGATATGCTAGATGACCTCCTCTTGACCCCGAAATCCCAGAAAATTTTCAGGAAAACGGAATGCAATGGAGAATTATATATATGTATCCAGAAGAAAAGGAACAAGAGAGGCAGTTTCCCGGGGATTACAAAAATTCAAAGTTGGGGGGAAAAGCTTTTATTTGGACAAGGTGAGCACCCAGGGGGTAGCATTAAACAAGACGCTGTAAATGACTCTGAGTAATGCCTCAAGTTTATGACGACTTATGAAATATATAAGGTTTCCACATACACCACAACTGAAAATGATACCTTCCAATTATACAGTATCATGATCAAATATCAGTTATATTGATGAAAGACAAGCATCCTCCCTCTACTACACCCAGTTGTTTCTCGTAGCCTAAAGGTATACTTAGAAAACATAAAGCAATAAAACTGTAAATCATAACTCAACATTGAAGCCCAATTCAAATTCAATAATTTTCCATTTTCTACTAGAACATTTTACAGCAAAAGCTTCTTTTCCTGAAAAGGAAATATGCTAAAACTAGTATGCAAGTGCTACACATGCATTCATTTCCAGATGAAAGTCAATCCTTACTGAAAGTACAATATACATATATTCACCAACTACCAGGGCGAGCCCCAGGGCAACCAGCACCAATCATCTTGTGAAAAGCAGTGCTATCTTCCTCTTATTCAATTCAACTCCTCTCCCCCACCAATTTCATAAATAGCAATTCTATATAATAAATGGACGGCTGGGCCTCAGCCATCACTTAACAATTCATCTCTCACCAAAGAGACCAGTAGTTCCCAACTCCTGCTGCCGCAATTCCTTTATACGTTGCTCTTCAAGGGGATCTGGACTCCTTAAAATTCTTCGCATTCTCCTGAACATAAGATAGAAAGAGAACATCACGAACAGAATAAAGGGATACAAGCAGGTCAGTTTGTTCTGGTTTCTGGCCAACACTGAACTATAAGTAAAAATTGACTTTGAAACATCTAACTGATACAAACCAGGTCAGTTTGGTCTGGTTTCTGGCCAACACTGAACTAATAGTAAAAATTGACTTTTTGAAACATCTAACTGATACAAACCACCAAAATATATCAAAACCAAACCAACCAGCTAATGTTATATATTTCATATCTTATCAAACCATACAATAATATATTGCTCAAACGTCTAAAATGACTTGGTTCAACTGTTTTTTTCAATTTTGACTAGTTGCACACATAATGTAAATATAAGCAGGCATGAACACCTCAAAGCATTATTTATCTACCTGTCTTGAGCATGCTGAGCAGGGAACGTAGGCATGAACTCCTTAGACTTTGGGAGAGGCACTTCACGGAACCACTCATGATCAAGAGCTTCTTCAGCTGATATTCTCTGTACAAAAATAATGAAATTCAAATCAGCAATGTAAATATAATAGGAGAAGACTCACTTGAAATGATTGATAGTTACCTTTTCAGGATCATATGCTAGAAGTTTGTTCAACAGATCGAACCCAGAGTCAGATAGAACTGGAGAGCCAGTAAATGATGTGGCAGGGAATTTCTTCCGAAGCAGATTGAACCTGAAAGGAAGAGAGTAGTAGTCAATATTACAATGAACCTGGGACGCAAAACTGGAAGCCTGGGAGTTGACTCTAACACCAGGAAAAAATAAAAGAAGCAGCTTGTCATTGCAATGCAAGAATACGAAAGCTTAGAATTTAGTAGTCAAATACAAAAGCTTAGAATTTAAAAAATAAAAAAGAGAAGCATTTAAAACTTACTGATGCTTAACAAAGTTGACTCTAACACCAGGAAGCTTGGAGAATCCAGGCCAAATAGTCTCATTCGGAGTGCCTAGAGTTCTAAAAATCTGTTAAGGCATATCAAGAACAAGAATAAGAAGAAAAAGAAGCAGCTTGTCATTGCAATGCAAGAATTTCAAACACTAATAAAATACCAAAAATAGAAAGAACCCAATACGACATATTACCTTATCAAGTTGGTCAACTTCAGTTTTCCCATTAAAAAGTGGTTCCTTTGATAGAAGTTCAGCCATTATACAACCTAAGGACCACATATCAATTGCGGTTGAATACTGTCTTGCTCCCAACAGAAGTTCAGGTGCCCTGCCATGTAATGAGACCAGAACACAGTTATACTTCGTCCCAAACCATTCTTATATGTAAGTAGTGAATGGTTATGCATAGATGAATTTTATAAATAACTTAAATATCTCGAAAAAAACTAGATAAAATTAAGAATAGAACTATCTCAGTTAACAAATGCAATTGCGATCATCCAACTCACAAATACTCGTATGCACGACTGCCCATCAAATTGGAAAGCACATGACTTACAAAATGAACAAAATAGGAGGGGGAAAATGCATTTTGCAAAAAATGACACAAGGTTCTTTATATCATATAGATTAGGACAAGTATAAGAGACTGAAGCACCCACAACAATTGTCTGCGACATCCATGGCAAAATTGAGGAAGTACAAATTCAAAGTTTAAATATGGAATGAAAAGAGAGTGAAAGAACTTTACGTTTTATAACCACAAAAAGATATTGCTGACAAAATCTATATGGCTTCTTGCGTTAATATTTGTTTGAATGAAAAGATGGGAGACTTAAGAAAGAAGTAGTCACCTGTACCAAAGTGTAACAACTAAATGTGTATACGGCTTCAAAGGACTTCCATATTGACGAGCCAATCCAAAGTCACAGATCTTCATTTCACCCTGGTTGTTCAAAAGCAAATTAGATGTCTTCAAATCTCTATGAAGCACCCAATTACTATGGAGATACCTAACACCCTCCAATAGCTGAATCATTAGGCATTTTACTTCACTCTGACTAAACGGATGTTTCATGGTCTCCATAAGTCCTTTAAGATCATGCTCCATGTATTCCATTGCCATAAAAATGCTATCGAGGCTATTCCCCACTACAACTTCCTTCACGTCAATGATTGATGGGTGGTGGAATGAAAGAAGAATATTTATTTCTCTCAAAGCAGTCAGCGGAAACCCTTCCCGCTCCTTCTCCATTTTTACCTTCTTCAAGGCCACAATTTCCCCCGTCTTCTTGTCCCTGGCTCTATACACAACACCATAGGTGCCTTCGTCGATCTTGTTTAGTCTCTCAAATTCATCAACACTTCTACATCCCTGAAGCATGTTTACACTTCGTTGAATGGGTGAAGGAGGCTCCTGCGTGGCACAGCCGTTATTATCATCAGAGTCAGTATCTGATGGACTAAAACTAGCATAACTAATATCATGCCTCTCATCAACCTCCATGAAGTCACCCCTTTCCACATCACCACCGGAATTCTCATCCCCACTCAAAAATCTACAGTGGGCACCTTGTTCATTAGATTCAGATGACCTCACTCTCGTTTCATTTGACTTGAAACCATTGCTCTTGAGGTCCCCATCTTCAGAAAATGAGTCACTAGGGGTTTTGAGATGTAACTTAGTTTCCCGAATTGCAGTAATCGGTATCTTCTTTTGTCTTGGTGTTTCTTTATCATCTAAAACCTCACCTTCATCAGATGGAGAGGTATTTCCACCTGCCCACCGTGAAAATGAGATATTCCTTGTAGGGCCATTATCTTCATTATCTAACAATTCTACTTCTACATTCTGGTGTAAACGCTTTCCTAAAACAGGAGATGCTAATGATTCGGAGACTAAAGGAGATTGAAACTCGGAAGATGGCAAATTCTCGTTATCACTATTCCTAACTGAAGATGTATTAACATTGCTGTCTGAGATAATATTAGGTGACTGACGACTCAACTTTTGAGGCCGTGGAAGACCCATCACTGTTGTGATAATCCTATTTCGGGATGGAATACTCAACTTGCTGTCATCCTTGTCCCAAACTACAGGCGAAATTTTTCTCTTCCTCTCCATAGGAGATAGATTCCCATTTTCTCCCACCTTTGAGTCCTCGCTACCTTTGACCCCCAAGCCAGATTCAATAGCATCATCAGATCCACTCTCACTGGATAACTCACCTGTCTCCCTGTCAATGGTACGAGAAACCCTATTTTGCTTCGGGCCATGATCACTGCCACTAATACCACCATCACTGTTACCCGAATAGCTCTTGCTAGAAGAAGAATGATAATGACCAGTAACAATCGCGTTCTCCTTCATATCCTGGTGCCTAACCCTGACCTTGTCTCTGACATCCCGCGCTAGACTCCGACGAACACCACGATCATCATTGCTGATCTTAACTCTTTCAAACTCTTGCCTGGCGCTGCCAAATGACCTCCTCGACACATGAAAATTGGTCTCCCGGTCCCTGAACTCGTTCTCACGGTAACCCCCATGACGCCCAGCCGCCATAATTACACAGCAACAACAAGTTCGAAACGGAACCGAAAACACACTCGACAACTCCCTTCAAGCTTCAGAAGTCAAATTCCAGCTCAAAATTTGACTGACCCTTTGAACAAAATTACAAAATTGAAACACAGAAGGCGCAAGTACAAATGTAAAGCGGATTCTGCAAATATCTTATTCCATATAACAATTCAACCTAGAATTCCCGTCGTAACGGAAAATACGTCAACAGACAACTGAATAGAAACAAAACCCTAACAGAAACCGATAAGAAGATAAAAACTGGGTAAATTCCCAACCTCTAACCTGGAGAAAGGTTTTTCAGATAGGTGGGTTGAGGATGATAAAAGACGGCGAAACGCTGCTTCAGGAGAGGAAAGAAATCCCTCGCGAAATCGAAGACAACGTGATCGCTGCGCGAAAAGAGGAGGAAAAATAGATTGGCGCGTCAATTTTATAAGTGATACTTTCCTTTTTTCCTAGATTTAGGATTTTTAAATATTTTAATTTAATATTATACCCTTTGTATTAAATTTTTAATTAATGATATTAATTTTTTATTGCTTAATAGTTTTTTAACGATTTAAATAAGATTTTTTAAAAATAAATTAGTGACTTGTAGTGATTATAGTTAATTAATATCTAGTTTTTTGTGATCTGGACGGAAAATATTTTTTTAATTTCTCTTGATTGTGTAATATTTAATTTTTTGGATTAAAAAATATTGTTTTGATTTATTTAGGAGGTTTAAGAATTTTTAGTTTAAATAGGATTTAACCGTTTATATTGAAAGTTGTGTGAAAAAATAACCATTTAATAATAAATAAATACAATATTTTCAAAATAGGTTAAAACCCTTCATTTTTACATGCAATCACACATTGAAATTGTTAAATGCAAATTTAATCTAACACAACTTCCCGAACTTCCTTAAGAAAACTGCAATCGTAGTTTATTAACCACTGACAAGACCATCGAGATCATCATCAACTTAGCTCTCAATGGTAATCCACTCGATCCTTCCGCCAAAGATAATAAAAGGGAGACAAAGTCAATCCGATTAATTCTTATCTCTCGACAACGTAAGAGAGAACTTATGACTTTAAAGATGGAGAGAGATTTAAAGGTCTAGTATTCCTATCAATACATCGGTTTTCAAGCATGACTTCTTGAACCGATCAAACATCCATCTTCTCCAGTCGAAAAACAATGACTTAGTCAGGAATAATACTACAAAGCAGCAAAAAGACAGTAGAACACGAGAAGCAACTAAGAACCAGTACAGAAGATTTCATTTCAAAATTTCAATATGGATAACACTTCTGAGATAAACGCATTTTACAGATATTCAAAGACAAAAAGAAGTGGCAAAGGGAAAGGAGGATTTGAATTTGAAGGAGCAGACCTGATGAAACTTAGAGGCAGCTGTCTGACAGGGGAGACCATTGAATGATGCTACCAGCAGCACAGAGAAGGCAGGTGGAAGGAGAAAGAAGAAGGCAAGTTGAAGGAGAAAGAAGAAGGCAAGTGACCAGTCCTCCTAATATAATCAGCCCTTTCAGACGTCCTTACAGATTTCTTATTCAGTTTTGCTTCTGCATTTGCACGTTTCTCTTCAGCTATTCTTCTGGTGGCTGCTAGTTTATCTGCCAGCTTCTCTTGTGCACCAGCTTTCAATTTCTCTGCCTTTTTCTGTTCATATAGCAAGAAAACATCTACAACTTTTTATAGGGTTCAATGTTGAAAGATGTTATAGATTTCATGCTCACTTCAAATTCAAGAAAGTAACCACTTTTCTAGTTGCTAAGGAACAGTCTAATGGAGCAGAGCAACGTTGATTGCTCTTTCTGGAAAGAATAGGCTACGGCTACTAGGGTTCAATTCAAAACGTCTCTGGATAATAGATGTTGACAGTTCTTTTTTTTCACCTTCGTTTCATTTGAACACGCTATAACATGTGACGTGACATTGTGAGATCTCACGTTGGTTGGAAAACAAAGTATTTCTTATAAGAGTGTAAAAATCTCTGTCTAGCAGACGCGCTTTAAAAATCTGGAGGAAAAGTCCAAAAGGAAAAACTCAAAGAGAACGATATCGGCTAGTAGTGAGCTTATATAACATGTGACGTGACATGGTGGATCTTTCGTTGGTGGAAAAACAAAGCATTTATCCATAAAGGTATGAAAATTTCTATCTAGCATACGCGTTTTAAAAACCTTGAGGAAAAGTCCGAAAAGAAAAACTCAAAGAGAACAATATCTACTAGCAGTAAGCTTAGGTTGTTAGAAAAAGCATTAGAGCCGGACACCAAGCGGTGTGCCAACTAGAACGCTCAACTCCAAAGAAGTAAATTGTGAAATCTCAGGCTGAAAGAGGAATGTGGAAACCTCTCACTTGGAATAACTGGCCATCTTTCAAATCTTAATCCAATCTTTCCATTTTCTCTCTTTGACACATCAAAAGAAAGCGTGTCAGGCAAGAGAACTTATGACATATACATTCAAGGAGATTTAGTCCAACTACAAAAACTATGACATGAAAAGACAGCAGATTTGGATCGAGCTCATTCTAAGTTTGGAAGAAAGTAAAAGTCTGGCTAAAGAAAGTACCTCCATTTTTCTCATTTTTGACTCAGCTTTCCTCTTCTCGCTGGTTTCCCATGCTTGTATCCTCACTTCTTCACGTTTAAACCTACAAATGCAAAACAATCAGCATATCATGAACATCCTAGTTAAATCTAGCATTTAAGGTTCTCCACATGCAGCGTAAGAATGATTGCGAAGGGGGAGAAGACATTCAATCATTTCAGGTTTCCATTTTTATTGTCTGAAAGAGTTATAAATCAAAATGGATTGCTGACTAAATATCTTGAACCTTAAAAATAGAACTCAAGTTATAAATCAGGCTAAACATGAAGGGCAAAGGCAAAACTAGAGGAGAAATGAAAAGGGCTCAAAGGGTCACCTTGCCATATGCTTGGCTCGTTCTGCTTCATCCCAGGCCATTGCTCTAGTTTCCATGGAGTACATCTGCACAGCCTGATCAGAGCTCTGGTTTCCAGCCACCACGGCAGTGGATGCACGGCCTATTTGACCATCTTCAATAGCTTGCATTTCACGGTGGGGCCTTGCTGGAGTGGAAGATCCAGAAGTCATAGGGCTCTGAAGCACAGGGGTGGTGGCTCTAACCGGGGTAGCCGTCCTTGAAGGCTCCTGACTTGCTATGGGAGTCATCTCTGTTCCCATGTCCCTAACACACACAGACCTAACCACCGTCTTGCAGTTCTCCAATGGCTTATTGATTCTCCAAACGGGTTCATCGCATTCCACCCTCTTTGTTTCTGCTTCACTTTGACTACACATAGCAGAAGCAAAGCCTTGATTTTCTTCTTGCCCTTCGCTCCTTTTGTCTCCACCGCTCAAATAGTCATGATCCTGTTGTGGCAAAGCAGCTATAAGCCGCAAGTCATCAGCATTCGAGTTTCTATACTTGATTTTAGACTCCCCCTTTTCTCCTCCTTTCGGCAACCCAAAAATCCATTTCTGTGCATCGTCCCACTTCGATGGAGTTGATTTGGCATTGGCTACCCGGCGTTGAAAACTGCTATTAACTCCGTTTCCTCTTTGAAACTCAAAACCCATAGCCATTTCATGTTTTGATCCGTTGTTGTCATACCCATTCTCCACTCCCCCCCTCATTATTGTTTAAAAAAAAGCTCTCTCAGTCGCTCACTCTCTCACAGACATAATATCAAATAGGTGGCGTGCATGCTTCAAGGATCACTCAAAAACACCGAACCCCAACTTCAAATGCGCCAAAAACAGATCTATATCCCATAAACATCCGCAGAAACAGCTCAATGATAAGAAGTTAAAAGTTGGGTTCGCATTCAGAAGACGAATGAGGAAACGAAAGCAATAAAACCCGACAAGAAATAGAACCTCGCCATGACTGAATGCTGAAACTTACGTGACTCAGCTCAAGAGTAAAGAAGAGTGGTGTTTTCATAGCAGAGAGCCTCAGAATTGCAGGGAAATTAATGGAAGAGAGTACGAATGTAATGATTTGGAGAAGCAGAAGCTGCTGCTGCCGCTGCTGCAAGAGTATGACCAGATTAACTTCACAACATTGAAGAGAGAATCCAAAGGGGGGCGGTGGGTTTGGTATGAAAGAGCTAAATTCCATGGCAACTGGTAAATTTAAAGCATTCAAAAGCTGAGAGTTGCAGCAGATCTACAGTGGAGAGAATTAAAAAAGAAAAGAGAGATTGGTTGGGAGTAGAGACAAACCAGCATATACGTGGCAACTTGAAAACTAATTCCAAAATAATTAATCCCACCTTAATCCCCAAACATTCAAAATGACTATTTTAGCCCTTGAATTTATTTTTAGATTTATTATATTTCATTCATTAAAGTTTTTAAAACTTCCTATTTCGTTGATTAATTTTTTTGGTCCTACCCTTAACAAATTAATGACATACATTAAAATTCAAGTACGTAAACATTTAAACAAATTGATACTAAGATTAGAGACTGAAGTTCGACATTTTAAAACTTTAGGGCCCAAAATGAAATAAATTTAAAAGTTTAAACGTTAATTTTTTTAAAAAAAAAATTATAAATCTTATAAAATATGTGGTTTTTTTAGATTTTATTAGGAATGAAAATTATTACAATGATAATAATAATTTGAAGGCTATTAAAAGAAATAATAAATTAATAAAAGAAAATGGATTTGCGTGGGAATTGATGGGCTTTTTCACTGAGCAATTCACATGGGGGAGCATAGCAAGGCAGTCGTCAGAATCTATCCCGCTCCCATGAAAGAATTCTTGAAAGCCATAAAAAAAAAAACTAAGTATATAAAAAGAAAAGCAAGCGTCGGATTTCAATAAATTATTGAAATCAATTAAAACAAGTACAATTCACATTATCCTGAAAATATTTTAAAATCATCGTCGAAACCCCAATATAACTTTTTTTTTTAAATATATTACCGTTGGACAGAAATCAAATTGGTTAAAAATATATTACCGTTGGACATGATCTAAATAGTAACTTTATTTAAATTATTAAAACTGATAAATTGGTTAAAATTCGATTTCAATCACTTTTAAGGCCTTCAGAATAAAAATTCCAATTTCTCACTAAAAAAGAAATGCGAAGCGTTGCAAGAATAATGTTCCCATTTTCCAAAAATGGCATAAAGCTAACTGTAAAAATGGCCCATTAGATAAGTAGGGTTATCGAATGATCCAAGGGATGTGGGCCCAATAAAGGTGGGTTGAGCCCAAAGGATAAGGTTTGTTGTATTGGACCCGTTTGATCCAATTTGTTGAGTTTACTCATTAACCAAGAATATATATATATATATATTTGAATACTTGGTCAAATCTAAAAAACCAAATTTTTTTTTTTTACAAACTTAGCTTGAATTTTAAAATATTTGTAAAAAGTAGACAATAAATAAATAAATAAATAAATAAATAAAAAAGAACAACGAGCGAAAATAGTATCTATAAACTTAATTTTTAAATACTAAGACTAAAAAACAAATGGTTATAAAACGGAGACATAACTATTGACCGTACAGTTGCCACCTACTAGTAATATAAATTTCTTAAAAGGAAAAGATGGCAGCATGTTGGGCAGTCTGAGTGCCAAGAATGATAATTGAGAGTAGATTGAAGGTGGGGTACCTTGAGTTATGGCTCTTTTTTTCTTTATCTTCTCTTTTCACATGGGGAAGATGGACTCACATTGGATGTTTGTACTGCAATTAGGTTAGGAGTAATAAATGATATTGAGACAGTGTGAGACATACTTGACCCAGTTTTACTACCAGCAGCATGAGCAAGCAGACAGCACTGCCGCACCAGCAAGCAGCTTGACCGAGTCAAATATCTTTCAATTCTACAAAACTTCTGTCAATGATTGAAACCTGAAAAGATTAGAAAGACAGAGAGAGAAACAAATGTTAGCATCAGAGAATTGAGTTATTTTGTGGCATCAATTAGTAGTCAAATGAGATTGAGATGAACAGAACAAGCCAAATCAGAGGTAACTTTTGAATAGAGTTGGTTATACTTTACAATATGGAAATGAATATGAATGAGAGGCTTTATATTTAACACTGCTTCTGAGCACTTGAATCAAATAAGAATAATCAACAAGAATGTGGCAACTGGAGCAAACTATCACTGAAGAAATGAAATCCCTACGGCCTCTCTCAAGTAAATATCAGCCCTAAACAACAATCAGAAAACAAGAGGAAGAAAAAAAAAAGAACTTTACATTTACGTCACCAACACCTCGTGGCATTTATTATACATTAAACTGGATTTTGATTGAAACCAAGTGAGAATTATCCAGACTAGCCCCGTGGAACAAGGTCTTTTGGTTAAATATGTGTGGTAGTGAGCTCTGGTTGTCTGAGGAAGAAGATGGGAAGGATGGACAAGCATGGGCGCTACATTAAAATCACATTATACTGCAGTTGCATTTGGATTCCAACTTCGGAGGTTTGGTGCTGTCCACTTGGTTAGGAAGACCTACGTTTTGAATGGTGGACTCGTCAGTGTTCTCGTCATTTTCCGTCTTAGCAATAGGGGGCTTTGTACTCATTTCGACACGCCGCTGTCTGGGTTTTTGTGATTTCATAACCCGTTTGCCGCCTGTTCTATGGCGCAGATCACCTCTGTTAGGGTAAGATTTCCCCAAAATGGTAACCATGGGTCGTGAGGCTTCCAATGTAACCTCATTTTCCTTTTCCTTTTCCTTTTCGATTGCTATGGTAGCAGCTGAGTAGGCTAGATCATGAACAATGGAGCTACAGAAAAGTATTGTATCTGTTGCCTCTTCCAGTGTCAAGCTTCTTCCCACCTTTGTTCTGCCCTGATAATCAACAATTACTGTCGATCCTTCTGCCAAACAGAAAGTTGTCAGGGAATGGAGAGCTTGAAAATTCAACAAAAGCAGGTTCAAAGTAATTTTAGATGAGGACATGATTAAAAACCAGGATTGTCTCAAATAATTTCAAGATCGCAGTATTAAAGAAATTTAGGAACTTATAAGCGATGCGAGGAGAGAGAATTGAAAGAATAGCATATACTTCACCATCTAAGAAACTTTCATACCGAGGATGCCATCAGATTTTTCAGTATTAATAACAGATGGTGCTAGATCTTGGTCGGGCCCGCTAGGAACTGCAGATTCCTCCAGGGGAATGCTTGGTATTATTGATAAATCATTCTGTGAACCTGGACCTATCACCTCAGCTATTTGTGCTGCTTCTGTTTCTGATATTGTTGTCATTGGATGAGTGGGTAGCTCTGTATGTTCGTCTTCAAACACATCACCATCCAGTATGTTGTGTCCCTCCAATCTGGAACAGTCGAAAGTTGTAACGGATGCGTCCTTATCTGAGACACTCCTACCACCTGATGTGTCTTCCCTGTTGACATACGAAGCAAAATTAACCATTTTGGAAATAATGGCTCCAAAAAAAAAAAAAAAAAAAAAAAAAAAAAAAAAAANGAGGGCATACCTCGACGATCCTGAGGTACAATTGTCCAGTCTCCTACATTTGTCGCATTCAAGTTTATCCTCCTCTACAGCAGCTGCCACAATTGAAGAGGCATCATCTGACTCGGCATTTTCGGAAGCGAATTCAGGTTTCTGAGAAGACATAGTAGTTCCCTGGCTTGAAAAGCCCTCTAAAGTGGCCACATAAAAATCCACATTTTCCTCTTGCTTACAGGTTTCAAAGCTTGATATAGGATGGGCATTGGCAGGTGTTCCAGTAGAAGCTACCTCAGAGCAATGAGATTTCACGCTAACTTCACATTTTTTGTTCTCCAAGTCCCCTTTCCTTGAACTTAGCTGTCGTTGCATTCGCCCTTCAATCTGTCTGGATGAGCTAAAATCAGCTGACGATGATGCAGAGAAACTGCTGTGTCCAATAGAGCTTCTCAAACTGCTCATGCTATCCCTTGCAAAAGATAGATCATCATAAGATATAGTACTTGCAGTAAAAGTTCTTCCTTGGACAACAGGGCCCTTACTGCTGCTTGACCTCTTTAACAATATAGAAATGCCAGCACCTTCTGATGAATCAAATCTCAAAGTTTGATAGTCGTTTTGCTGAAGAGGTTGCTGACATCCAGATTCAGTGTTAGGCTGGCTCCCATTAACAGCTAATTGGCCCATCTCCAAATGGTTGGTAAGGCTATGCTGACTTTCCTCCACTGGTGTTTCTGAGGGGAAGTTTTCTTCCAGGTAACTTGGGCCTTGTTCAGGATAAGATGCTTGATCCTGCTCAATATTGCCCACGGACATAGAAATCCTAGATTCACCAAAATCAGTGGCTAGGGAAGAGTCGGGAGAAATCAGCAGGGAATCCACCCTATTGAATGGCTTATCTGCTTCATATTTTACTGAAGACAACCCAGACAAGCTTTCAGTAACTGAAGTCGTATTATTCGAAATGGCCATGCCAATATCTTTCTCTTCCCTGCTACATTCTGGACAACAATTAAGAGTATTTTCCTCTGAGTCAATAACACGATACCTGCAACCACATCTGGAACACACAAAAGTATCTTCAAGGCAAACAACCTCTGAAAAATCACCCCCCTGGACATGAGAAGAGTCAGAAGTGGAAATTATATCTGGGATAACAGCTTCGTAACTGCTATCTCCGGTGACAACTGGATCACAGCCGAGTGCAGGGCCACGGCCACTATCAAGTGACTTAATAACATGAATGGGATCTTCATCAACAATGTCCATCTTATCGAAGGCGAATATTTCTTCGTGACTGTCATGATACGGCATTTTCTCACATTCATTGGTCGTATCATACTGGTTGTGGTCACTCCCTTCTGTATCAAGTGCAATACAAGTACCGTGATCAGAACTTGCATTACTGCTGGTTGTGACCGAGGAGTTCCTAGAAATCAGACGGTGGGCAGAACTTGCCTTGCCCGTGTAAAAAGTGGTGCTGGGGACACTTGATAAAAGTGGCCTAAACATATTCGGGCTTTTTCGATCCTGAAGAAAAACCAAGTGCATCAGTACCATTAAATGACATGTGAACTCCAGTGAACTATAAAAGCACAAAAAGATATGGGATAATTTGGCAAGTCAATGCAGATTGAAATTGAAGTTGAAATATCCTTATATTTTCTTCCAAATCCAAATCTTTCTTAACTGTTTACTAACATTAACTTACTTGGGGAATAGCACCATAAACAAACAATCAACTGTACTTGCAGCAAATTTTCACACTTAATAAAGAAGTTCAATGTATTTTTTCAGTTTCTAAAACTGTTGATACGATAACCATGCCAAATTTCAAATATTACTATTAAAATAGTCCCACCCAATAAGAGTAGAGTACATCACGTGAATGTAAAAATTAATCCGAGAAAATGAAAACAAATTTACAGCTTATTTATACCAAAATGTGAGTTCCAGGCATAAGAAATAATACGATTCAGAAACTAAAAAAATAAAATGCATACCAACTGCCGAATCGTGGAATCGAGAGATCTTTTAGGAGCAGAACTAGAAGAAACAATTCTGTGTTTCTTGGAGAGGGCCAGAGCTTTGTTATTTGAAAGTGAAATCCCTCCTTTTGACAATGAATTATCTAAAGTGCTAATAGGAATTGACTGCAAGGAGTCTAAATCGTCATCACCAGATGAGGCAATAGAACCTCTGCTGTAAGAGCTATAATGATCTCGATCGTGACTATGAGGTGAGGTGATGCTCCTAGAAGCAGTTGGAGACATTGATTGCCTGCCATATTTGTGTGCAAGGTCCCTACTGTTTCGGGAAGCTGGTGAGGATCCTCTAACATATGATGCTGGCCGATCAGCCAGAGATGTCCTGAGGTTAGGGGGAGGTTCAGAAGAAAAACCAGGAATATTGGTTTGCCATGCTCTTATTTTAGGTGAGGCAGAATTTCCTCTGACTGACTTTACGGGTGAAGTTCCCCTTGTCCCAGATATAACAGCTGCTCCACTGGACCCCGTGCTCAACCTCCTAGGTGTTGGGGTGGAAGACCTTGGCACAGATGTTGATGGCATACTTGGAGGAGGTGAAGATCTTCTTGTAGGGGTAGTTGATCTTCTGGATGGTGTAGCATGACGTAGACTCGGAGTTGGGCTGGAATGTGGGGCTGACAGTTGCCTTCCTCGCAATTGAGGCACACTGTTTGCTGACCTGGGAGATGGGCTTAAACGATTAGGACTTGGACTACCCCTACTCGTACTGCTTCTGTGACTTTTTTCCATCTATAAAAACAATACGCTTCAGTGTTTCAACAAAGGAAGTACAGAACATCAAATAGCTCACTTGTAAAAACAACGTCTAGAGACTGTATCCAACATGATCACGACACAATTATATACCATACAAACAGTTTAATCACACATACCGTGGATGATCTTGATATGGAAATGGGTTGGCTACGAGGTCGCCCCCTGCTTGCAATAGTAACTGGAGGTGGCTCATCGTCCAATGAGGGGAACAGGGGGGTGTCGGGAGGTGTTAACAACCTTGAAATTTATAATACAGAATAATTTGTGAGAACAAGGGATCGATCCTTTAGCTTCAAACAACAATATGATAAATAAGTAGCAACAGTCTACCGTTAAATGAGTACTCTTTCAACCATCAAAAAAATCTTACAAGCAAGTTTGGCAAAAAGTAAATGGGTAATCCGCCACAGAAATAAATTAGTAAGAATTTATATGGACCAAACATATAGACATACAAGGGGTCTTAAAATTATATCCAGAAACAGGAATAAGGCCACTAACCAGTCATAGTCGTTTTTATCCGTTTCTGCATTAATAAGCATGTCACTATTCTCTCCACGAACAGGAACCGAGATACCAAGCTTCAAATCTGGAAAGTGCCTCAATTTTGTAGCTGCAGAAACAATTGAATAGTTTATGAAGGGTGCACGATTGAAAGCCAAACATTTGGCAGAACAAAATGCTTAAATAATAAAATTTAGCCTGTAATTACAAAATGAGTCCTCGAAGTCCTCCGCGGACTGAAGCAGGAAATCATCTCTTTCTCGAGTCTGCATTTCATTGAACAAAGCCAGATCGTCATCTTTCTCTCTTATGCGCGCACCACTCTCAAAGCTGTGGCCTCGCTTATGATTGCTGCCTCTGGGCTCACTACCAGGAGAGCTCCGCAATGCTGGAGAAGGAGGCATGATAATCCACCCAACAGCAGCCTAACCTTGTTACTTCAGCTTATCCACATGGCTCAAAGAACGACAATCAATTACCTAAATCAGCAACATATGATATTTCCTGCGCAGTCAAGGAAAACGTGTTTATTGTTAGCCGATTAAATGTTCCATCCAAACAAGCAACGAATACCCATCGTCTTAAATACACGTAATTAACTTAATTCCACCCGGACCGTCCAAGTCAAACAGAGACCAAATCTTCCCGGACAAATGCTCGAATGCATACATTAAAAAATGCGTGGAGGTCAAAAATTAACACAAAACACAAAACATCCGAGTATCGGAATTCAAAGCCCAGTTGATAAGCCAACAATTTCAGATCCTTGCCATGTAATGCGACCTTTAAACCCTAGTCTCGATAAAAAGATCCCGGCATTAACAGCAGCAAAGTATAAAGCACTAGTTACTCAAAATCCACCCTCTATACCCAACAAAAATCAAATGAAGTTAGGATTATAAGCCATAATTCTTCGTCTGAAATAGAAACCGGAAGTGGACGACTTACTGAATTTCTCCAGGTTAAAAAGTACATGAAGATAGTGAAGTAGGCAGCTAGCTGAGTTTAAGATCTCAAAATCAGCCCTGTGAAGCTGAGAAGGCAATTGGTAAATATACGGACTGTCGACGCCCAGATCTACAGCGTTGGTGACGATATAGATCGGAGAAGATAGAGATCGGCCATGAATCAACGATGCTTAAAACAAATTTACAACATTCTCTCAGGAGCGACGAAAATAACTGAAGAGAGTAGAGAGTGAAAACTATGGCAAGTAACTAACCTCTGTAATCTCGTTTAGATTAGCTTCTTTCCCCGGCTGCAAGCTTTCGTTTTCCTTTCGCTTCCTCAGTTCCTCTTTTTGCTGCTGCGACATTTTCTTTTTTTTTTTTTTTTTTTTTTTTTTTTTTTTTTTTTTTTTTTTTTTNTTTTTTCCCGAATTCTTCATTTTTACGATAATGCCACTCGTTCTAGATTTCCAACATCCCTCCCCCTAACAATTATAGATAATACATTCAAATAAATTTTATATAATATAGTTTTGCTTTTGCAATTTATCCACATGAAATTATCTCTATTAACATTTTTATTCTACACAAATATATGTATATATAATTGCTACACCTAAAAATAATTACCGGTCCTTTCAACTTTATTTTATCTGAATAATAATAATTTACCAAAAACTATATGTTCACCATTTTTTACATAAATCACTGGGCGGTGGGGGTTTAGTTTCCCTTTATATTTTATTTCCACCTTGGAAAGTAATAATTCCGTTGCACTTTATAATTGGCAGCAAGGCTTTAATTTCAATCCATCTCCACTTTATAAAAAAATTATTTTTTTTTCCAGCCACCTTATGAAATGACATGATTTATTCGTGGCTTTTCATATCAAATTATTGTATTTTATAATTACAAAATAGAAAATCTCGTTTTTCAAATATAAATAATTAAATAATATATACCCGCCTTACATTTTTCAATAATTATTGAAATTATGGCTGACATTGTATTTAAAAAAAAAAAAATTTAAGGTTAATATTGTAATTTCCGAAATTCAACCAAATGAAAATGATGCACTAAACCATAACTGTACTATTCGTTCTTTTGGATTTCTTCATTTTACAATAATTTAATTATATCATTTCTAACTTTAAAAAGTAATTAATTCAAACAAAAGGTAATAATCGTTACCTTATTTTTTTAATTCTTTCAATTTAAAATATTATAATATATGTGGAAGTTTAGATTCAATATTAATTTCTTTTATATAAAAAAAAATACTTTAGTCGTTAGTTATCAATAATATGTTTCATCAACCGCATAAACAATAAATATATATATATATATATATTATATATATATATATAACCAAGGGCAGCTTTAACTTTATTTTATTTGAAGGTTGGGGAAGTGGGGTTTGGAAAGGGATTAAGGAACTAATATGGGTCAACCTAGCAACTATATTAGGATAAACAACGAATCTGTTAGCTGCAAATAAAAAATTTTAAACCAATTAAATCGAATTAAAAATTGCAACAAATAGAAATAATTATATATATATATAAAAGTGTAAAATGATGTCGTTTTAATTGGTAGGTGCTCACTCGAGACTTGCAGTAAAGATTTTTATTGCAATCATCGTCGAACTGTTGCTTTCCCATCTAACATCACATAAGTATATTTTAATGCTCGTTTGACGTTTTTTCCCCATTTTTAAAATTATTTTATTTCATTTTTCATGTATTTAAAGGATTTATATTTATTTTATTTTATTGTTTTGTTTTATTCTTCTCCCCTACTATACCAATTTACAATATTCAAATAATATGGTTCATTTCACATTGTACCAAATGAATGTGCAGCAATGATATGTTGTTGGTGGATGGGACAATTATAAAATGGTACCTTCATGTTAATTTTGTGCGAATTAATTATATGACTTAATATTAGTATTTAGCTTATAATTTATTGTAAAATAATTATTTGATTTTATGTAACTTTCTTTAATAAAAATTTATTTATTTACAACAAAAGTTTAAAGAGAGGAGAGAAAAAAAAAAACAAAGAAAATTGGGAAATACCTACTGGAAGTGGAGAGTTAAGACGTCATAAATGCAATGAAAAGACAGTTCAAACAATTGGGTACAGAAACAACGACGGCCACTCTACAACCTCAAATGTGACGAATTTTATCTATTAATAAATATTATTTTATATTTTAAAAACCCGTATAGAAAAAAGGAAAAAAAAAAAAAAAAAAGGTTTTACAATGACCCCTCGGGCAACGGAACGCGACATATCCCCCGCCTTTTTCCGTTCACACGTGTGGCCCGTTTCTGCCCGTTGACACTGGCCTCTTGAGAGTCAGTGCATCAGCGTGCATTTTGTGGGATTAGGTAAAAAGCTGAGGTTAAAAGTACAAAAAGTAGATTTTCCATCGGATCCTCCAATCAATTATGGAATGCATTTAATTTTTACTGAAGTAATTATAATTGAGTCTATTATTATTTATTTAAAACAAGAAAATGGTGAACATAAATATTGTTGTATAGTTTTTAGTGTATATATTTAATTAAATTATATGTTTGGTTGGATAATTGTGTCTATAAAATAATGGTTAATCAATAATTTAGAGCGACATCAATGATTAGTACAAGTGGAGCATGATTGACGAACATTTCATAATACAATAAAGTTGATATTATTTACATTGATATCTTTTATACTTCCCATAATTAAATGATCAATTCAATTTTGTATTTTTTTTTAATAATAAATTGGGTTATCCCACCAAATGGATGTACCATATATTTGTATTATTTGTATTAATAAAAAGGACAAAACCTTTTAACTATTTAAAAAAAAAAACAATTAATTAAATCGACCACTTTTTTTCTCTCAAGAAAATAGTAAAGGTAAATATTAAAAATATAAATTAATCTATGGATAATAGACTACAAAAATAATTAATAATTTTAATCCTATGCAACTAACGAATATAGTTTAATTTTGTATATAATATAATATTATTTTTAAAATTTTAAACAGGTCAAAATAGTATATTAGACAGAGTATCATGTATTTTTTGAAGTTAAAAAATCGAAAGTTTATTTATTTATTTATTTTACTTATTTTACAAATATTGAAAATTGAGACATTAAAAAAGCTATAAAAAAAAAAAGAAGTTAAAAGAGGCCATTGAAAATAGCCCAGCACTGCAAGTTGGGCTGGCCCACAGACCAAGCAATAAACTCGTTGCTCTAGTCGGAAATTTTCGGCTTTCATTTCGAAGACGACGGCTGGCGCGCAAGCTGAGAACTTAATTTCACGGCGGGTACCGGGATTCACCGCAACGGAGAGCTCACATGTTGGGGGCGCAAAGAATTCGATCTTCATCTGCTATCTCTTCCACGATTCGTTATCTGCAACTATGGAATAGAGGAGTTTCTGTTCGCAACCATACTCTATCTTCCTCCACAGCTAGCTCTATCAAAGAAGGTTTACTCGATCTTCAGGAGGTTGAGACGATTCTGAATAACGTGAAGGCAGACGATGTGAGAGTGATACCAGTCCGTAAAGACTGTGATTGGGCTGATTACATGGTGTTCGCCACTGGTAGGTCTACCTGGCATGTTAAGAACATTGCTCAAGCCCTAATTTACAAGGTATGTTTCTTCTTCTACATTTCTTTCTGGTTTTATTGTTCGGATGTTCCAATTAGATTCCCGAGCAGATGAATTCGAAGAAGAGATGTTTCTGATTATTGTGGCTTAATACGTGATCACGTTTTGTTTGAATCGACAGGTCAAGCAAAAGCAGAAAGGTGCTAGACAGTTAGTACTCCCCAGTGTGGAAGGGCAAGAGGACGGAAAGTGGATTGTCATCGACTCTGGTCCGTGCTACTCTCTTTAACGACTATCATACATGTTCTTATTCTTATTCTTGAACTCTGTAGAAAATTTTCTTGCAGATAAACCAACTGTCACTATTTTTCTAGCATACTCGTAAACAAAATTCTACGAACTAATTCGATCCACACGTTTTTGAGTGTCGATTCTTCTGCATCTTAGCTCTCTCTACGCGGCATTGCAACAGAGTTTATACTATGATACAACGTCTCAAATTAGTTATTGTTCGTCAAACTAGTCATTCGTCCACAAGCTTTTCTAGAAATGATAATGCAAATGAAAATTATTGTAATATTCGATGATTTTTCTTTTGCCTTAGGCTTGTCTTAATAATTTATTCATCTATATGCATGCTATGTCTTTTGAATAGTTCTTAATGTTTTCTCCTAATTGCGCTTATCATCTATCTTGTAGTAGCCAACATGAGCTTAGCTTAATGATAAGTGAGATCACAGGTTCAAGTCTCCATGCCTCACATTGGTCGTACTTAATTTTTTTTTTTTTTATCAACAATAATTTCTTTCAGGTAAAGTAGTTGTTCACGCCCTTGATGAGAATGCCAGAACTTATTACAATCTGGAGAGCCTTTGGTCCGCTGATACACCGCAAGATGATTCTTCTCAGGTGATTCTTGTTGCTTTTACCCTTTATAGAAAAACAGAGGGGAAGAACGTCATTTTTTTTTTTGCGCTTCTTTTCACCCTTCTTCTATTTAGAAGTTAAAATCTAAGGAACATGAGATATCCTTTCTTGTGGTATATCTGCATTTCAAGCCTCAGATAGGTGGTTGAATGGGTAGATAGGCTCACTTAGAGGGGATGAATGTACCCTGGTAATTTCGTTTTAGAGGCACAGACAAGATTGTGGTTGGTAGTCTACATTTTAGCTACGTTTGTGATGAAGTGCTGAATCATGCTTGAATGTGAAAAGTTTCAAAATAATATATTTGAATAAAAAGTGTAAAAACTTACAATATTAATTAAGAAAATTCGAAGATTGAATGTTGAAACCTTTTTAAAAAATGTTTTTAAAAGTATTTTTACCATTTGAGGATGGTCTTGGCTGGATCTCCTCTCTTTAGTTTATTTGAGCCCCGGCTGTGGCTTGGGCTAAATCAAAATAGCATTATGAGAATAGGGAGATCAAGGTTGCAGATTCAGTGACAGTAAGAGTTTATTTGATCTTAGTACTAGACTAGGCGGAGTTATCATAAGGATTTCGCTCCTTACTCGATGAAAGCTCGGTTTTTTTTTACCCAGAAAGAGAATAGTAGGAATTTACAAACAGACCCTCACAATTTAGAATCGAGTTAAGTAAGACTAAACATTAAAGTGATGTGTGAAAATTTCTTTTGAAAATGTAAGAACAAACGAATGGTTAAGGACGTGTTTGAGAGATGTTTAAGATGGCAAAAGTGATTTTAATCATCTTAAAATCACTTCTAAACATTCTCTGAACTTCGTTCCTATAAGTTTGTGGGAGACCAGGACCAGGGATATTGTACCTTTTTTTGGAAGCATTTTGCTGATTACTGCAAAAAAATTTGACTGAAGAACCTGAACCAAACAAGAGTAAGATCGAACTCCCTTAACTAATGTCTTACTCCCTTCCTTGTGTGTAGGAATTGGACAGAGCTTTAGTGAAGATACGCCGGAAGAACAACTCCAAGAAACCAGCACAAAAGGTTCTTAACAAGTGAAAAAGCCCTCTTCAATGAAGATCTTACGCTCCTGTTCTGTTCTTTCCTTTATGTAGACTTCAAAAAAGGAAAAGAAGAAGAAGAAGAAGAAGAATGGTACAGATTCTTCAATGTTCTTGGGAATATCGATTTCCATCTTAATTCATGAGATTTTGTGACCTTATTTTATATCTTTTTTAAAATCAAGTTTATATTTACCCTTCTTAAAACAATTTTATTTACTTTTAACTTTGTTCTGCGGTCTCTCTGTCTTAGGGCCTTTTAATTCTTTCAGTATAGCCAAATTATGAAGATGAAAAGTAAGGTTCTCTTTGGGGATTAAAAAAATACTTTTTAACTCTTGTGAAAGTACTTTTAATTTTGTGACAATTTAATCTTTTAACTTTACATAACATTTTAGTTACTGGTATGACAAATATTGTTAAGATTTAATGATATTTCTTATTTATTTAGATGTTTATCTGTAAACTTAATAGGAACTAAATCTGTAGTAATCATAAAAGTTATATTTTTTATGTTATTTTTCACAAATTGTTATAAACTAAATTATTCATTTACGAATGCGGTTTATATGGAATTCAGTTTCAGGAATTTAATTTAATCGAATGGTTACAATTGTCAGACGGAAAAATTATTGGATAGGTTATTTAAGTAGTGGAAACAATTTTAACAAGAAGAGTTACGAAAATTAAATAAACATTTGTATAATTTTACGTATTTTGAATTAAATTATATATTTTTAATCCTCAACCAAATTGAAAAAAAAAAAGGTACATTTGTATTCTTATATATATATATATATATATATTATTTATTTATTTTGGAGAAAAAAATAGTTCCACTTAGAAAAGCAAATTAGGGAAAATGGTTCGGTTTAGGTTGGATAATGGTTGGGGGTTGGTGGAGAGCACTTTCACGTTCCGAAGTGCACGGTGACACAATCGCACTTTCGAAGGCAGCGGACTAGCGATTGTGCGGCACTCACTTTCCAGCGACAAGTGAGTTAAGCCAATTTGTTCTTGTGTCGCCTACGGCCAAGCGACGTACGGTCGAGCCTCTAGCCTCGGTTTTAAAAGAAGGTTTTAGAAAACGAGGAGAGAGCGAGATTTTTGAAAGAGAGATTTTAGAAAGAGACGTTATATAAGCAAGCAAGAGAAAGATAACAACGGCTTAGCATATATAACCTTGGGTAGGGAGAAGTTGACGACTAGTCATATCCCCCTATAGTACATTCTGGGCCATTTTAGTTCTGGCAGGCCTAGACATGATTTTCTTGAGGTGTCATACGCTCTAGAATTACAAAGGGAAAAACACTAGAATGAAAAGACATGACAAGGGTTTGGCTTGTCATGGGCATGCGGCCATGGGCAACAGGCCCTGGACAGGCATGACCGTGACATCCTCCCCCACCTAATTGGTTGACGTCCCCGTCAACCGACTACTTTCATACCTTGCGATGTGGGTGGCGGCGGAGTTCAGATCTTCGGCGCGTTCCCAGCTTGTTTCCTCTGTAGGGAGATTCTTCCATTTGACAAGGAATTCACGAATCGTCCGTACAGGTCTTCCTATCTTCCTAACCCTGTCGGCTAGGATCTCTTCCACTTCCTTTGTCTCTTTTTGTTTCAGATCGATGCTCGGTCTTGTGGTTGTATTTCGATGGTCGTCGTCTGGATCAGGGTGATAGGGCTTCAAGTTGCTCACATGAATGACGGGGTGAATTTTCATCCATGCGGGGAGTGCAACTCGGTAGGAGGTAGCCCCAATCTTTTTAAGGACTTCAACCGGGCCTTCGTATTTACGAACTAATCTCTGGTCCTTTCGGCTACGAAATCTGATCTGTTCTGGTCTCAGCTTGATAAGGACTTGATCTCCTGCACGGAAATGAAGGGGGCGACGCTTCTTGTCCGCCCATTTCTTCATATGCTTGGAAGCCTTCTCTAAATATGCTCGGGCTATATCTGTCGTCTGCTTCCATTCTCTTGTAAAGTTGTGAGCTTGAGGGTTTTTTCCTGCATAAGGATGATCAATAATATGGGGTAAGGCCGGTTGTCGTCCACTTACAATTTCAAAGGGACTCTTCCCCGTAGACGAGCTTGTTTGACAATTGAAGCAAAATTGGGCGACATCTAACAATTGTATCCAGTTCTTTTGGCGAGCGTCGACGAAGTGACGTAAGTATTCTTCGAGCAAGCAGTTGAACCGTTCTGTCTGTCCATCGGTTTGAGGGTGATAACTCGAGGAGATGTTCAAGGTTGTTCCCAAGAAAGCGAATAACTCAGTCCAGAATGTCCCAATAAATCTGCCATCCCTGTCACTGATGATGCTCGACGGAATGCCCCATAACTTTACAACGTGTTTGAAAAACAGTTGGGCTGTGAGTTCCGCCGAACATAATTTGGGAGTGGGGATGAACGTCGCATATTTTGAGAACCGGTCCACAATAACCAAGATGGCGTCATATTCCCCGACTTTTGGGAGGTGTGTTATGAAGTCCAGAGATACACTTTCCCAGGGTCTTGTTGGCACAGGTAGAGGTTCCAAGAGTCCAGAGACTTTGGCTTTCTCGACCTTATCCTGTTGGCAGATGAGGCACGTCTTGGTGTATTGCATGATGTCGTCTCGCATGTTTGGCCAGAAGTACCCCTTCTTTATTAGGGCGTATGTTCTTTGCCATCCCGGGTGTCCGGCCCATAAGGTGTCGTGACATTCTTGAATGAGCTTCTTCCTCAGTTCTCCCGTTCTTGGGACGTACAATCTGTTTCCTTTGGTTATCAGGAGGTCCCCCTCAACCCAAAACTGCCGTGTCTTTCCAGCCTTAGCTAGTTCGACAACGGCTTTGGCCGATGGGTCTTTGTGTAAATGTTCCTTGATGATGTCGCGCATCGATCCATCGATCTTACTTGAATGAATATGGGCTAACATGCACAGGGCCGCATGTTCGCCCTTCCGACTCAGCGCGTCGGCTGCTTGATTACTCTTTCCCGCTTTGTGTTCGAACTTGAAGTCGAATTCAGCCAACGACTCCTGCCACCGGGCTTGTTTTGCTGTTAATTTTGGTTGATCAAAGAAGTGGCAAGTGGCGCTGTTATCCGTCTTCACTACGAACTGCGATCCTAAGAGGTACTGTCTCCAGACTCGAAGGCAATGGACTACAGCCAGCATTTCTTTCTCGGAGACAGTGTATCTTCGTTCGGCATCGTTGAGCTTTCGACTTTCGTAAGCGATGGGGTGGCCTTCTTGAATAAGGACCCCACCGAGAGCAAAGTCGGAAGCATCGGTTTCCACTTCAAATGGCTTTGTGACGTCAACCAACCCGAGGACAGGACCCCTCGTCATGGTTGTTTTCAGATTTTCAAAGGCCATTTGACAATCATTCGACCACGACCAAGGGTGGTCTTTCTTCAACAGCTCTGTCAATGGGGCGGCTCGTCGTGAAAACCCTTCGACGAACCGCCTATAGTAGTTGGCTAGTCCTAAGAAGGACCTCAACTCAGATACGGAAGTAGGAACCTTCCATTCTTGGATAGCTTTTATCTTGTCGCTATCCATACTGATTTGTCCACATCTGACGACATGTCCAAGGAAGTGGATGCATGTTTGTGCGAATGCACATTTCTCCTTCTTCACATACAGCTGGTTCTGCCGGAGCTTGTCAAACACTAACTTCAAGTGCACTTTGTGTTCCTCGAGGGTTGTGCTGTAAACAACAATGTCGTCGAGGTATACTATGACGAACTGATCCAGGTATTCGTAGAAAACCTGGTTCATCAACGTGCAGAACGTAGCTGGGGCGTTTGTCAAGCCAAAGGGCATTACTAGGAATTCGAAGGCCCCATATCTTGTTACGCACGTCGTCTTGGGTTCGTCCCCTTCGGCAATACGTACTTGATAATATCCCGATCGTAAGTCCAATTTCGTGAAGTACTTGGCCCCGTGAAGTTGGTCGAACAAGTCAGATATTATCGGCAGAGGATATTTGTTGCGTACTGTCACCTTGTTTAAGGCTCTATAGTCTATGCACAGACGCAACGTCCCATCCTTCTTCTTCTGGAATAGTACGGGGGCTCCATAAGGGGCCTTTGCCGGGCGAATGAATCCCGCCTTCAGCAACTCGTCTAGTTGTTTCCTCAATTCGGCTAGCTCGGGTGGAGCCATCCGGTATGCATTCTTTGCGGGCGGCTTAACCCCGGGGAGGAGTTCGATTTCGTGGTCAATGCCTCGACGAGGTGGTAGTGTTTGTGGTAGACTCTCTGGCATTATGTCGGTATAGCTGTCTAATACATCCTTGATTTCCTCTGGGACAGTCTCTTCGGTGGTTGCCTCTTCTATCAGTGGTATGGCCATGAAGGTAGGTTCCTCTCGTGCGAGTCCCCTTTTCAGCTGTATGGCCGAGATCATCCGAAGATTACCTGGTTGCTTGATGCTTGCAGGTATTACTGTGGGGTTACGGTCGGTGATCACCAAGCATTTTGCCAATGGCATTGGGATGACCTTGTGTTCTAGGAGGAACTCCATCCCAAGTACCACATCGAAGTCGTCCATGCGAACCACGACAAGGTCTAGCTCTCCAGTCCAATCCCCTATTTTGAAGGGGACTCCTTTGGAAACTCCCACAATAGGCAAGGCCTCGGAGTTGACAGCTTTCATTTTCCCCGGGTCTTTTCCTATGGTGAGTCCCAATCTTCTGGCTTCTTGATCAGCAATGAAGTTGTGGGTTGCTCCAGAGTCTATCAGAGTGCTCTTGCTCAGTCGAGAGTTTATGGTGGCATCTACGAACATAAGTCCTTTCTCTATTACCTCCTTCGGTTCAACTTTCCGTTGGAGGGCTGACAAGAATTTGAGTGCGCCCATTCGGGGGTTGTCGTGATCTTCTTTCTTGTCTAACAAAGTCTCGACCCTTGCCTCATTGCTCTCTTGAATGGACACCTGGAGTGCAGTGAGAGAGGCCCGATGAGGACAGTAGGAAACCTTGTGGGGGCCTTTACATAGTATGCATTGCAAAGGCGTCGTCGGGTGGTTCTTTTGATGGTAAGGCCCTCGAGATGTCCCCGCTTGATTGTTCTGAGGGGGTCTATCCGTCCATCCATTCGATCTGTTGGGGCTTCCATTTCGATGGCCTGGTGGTCGGTAGGGTTTGCCCCCATTGTTTGGGGCTGGTGTCGTTCTTCTTTGGGATCCTGCTTCGTTCCCACAGTCCACGAGTCTCTCGGCGCAGGCCATTGCGGCAGCTAGGGTTTGGACCCTGTTCTCATGTATCTTTGTTTTGGCCCACGGCTGTAGACCATTTATAAAGAAGAACACCTTGTCCTTCTCTGCTGTACCCCTGATATCCAGCATCAGGGTTGAGAATTGTCTGACGTAGTCCCGTATGTTTCCAGTGTGTTTCAGGGCTACTATTTTCTCCATTGCTATGTGTCCTGCATTTTCGGGGAGGAATTGTTCCCTCAACTCTCTCTTGAGGTCCTCCCATGAGTCGATGGTGCACAATCCATCCTCGATGTCTTGCACCTTCGTACGCCACCACAGTTTGGCGTCGTCTACGAGATACATCGCAGCTACAGTCACCTTCTTGTCGTCGGTACAAGCCGTTGTGGCTTTGAAGTACTGTTCGACGTCGAAGATGAAGTTCTCCAACTCTTTGGCGTCCCGATTCCCTTTGAAGGCTCTAGGGTCCGGGAACCTTAGTTTGTTGGATCCTCCACTAGTTTGTCCAGCCGTGACACCTTCCACGGCTTTCATGGTAACTTCAATTCGAGTGCTCATGGCGGCCATCCTTTCTTGGAGGTCGTCGACTGTTGATCTGAATTCATCAGCCAATCCATTGAACAAACTCATCATTGTGTTTTGTAGTACGTCGAACTCTTCGCCACGTCCCTCTTTGTGTGCGACAGAGCTATCCGGACTATCAGACGGTTTTGGGCTGCTCGTAGGAGCAACTCTTTCTTCGAGCGAGGTCACTCGAAACAACAGTTCTGCGATTGGCAACCCGTCTAGGCGGTTGCCCATTGCGTCGACTTGGACGACTTTCTCACTCAGTTCGGTCACCCGTGTTTCCAGGAAACGGAGGGTGTCAGGGACTTCTTTGAGGAACAGCATTTCCTCCTCTATTAGCGTAAGCCGGTCGGCTTGTGCTTTGGGTGTCGACTTTGTCGTCGACATGATCTCGGTCTGTATGACGTTACGGAGCTAACAAAGCTCTGATACCACGTGACACAATCGCACTTTCGAAGGCAGCGGACTAGCGATTGTGCGGCACTCACTTTCCAGCGACAAGTGAGTTAAGCCAATTTGTTCTTGCGTCGCCTACGGCCAAGCGACGTACGGTCGAGCCTCTAGCCTCGGTTTTAAAAGAAGGTTTTAGAAAACGAGGAGAGAGAGAGATTTTTGAAAGAGAGATTTTAGAAAGAGACGTTATATAAGCAAGCAAGAGAAAGATAACAACGGCTTAGCATATATAACCTTGGGTAGGGAGAAGTTGACGACTAGTCATATCCCCCTATAGTACATTCTGGGCCATTTTAGTTCTGGCAGGCCTAGACATGATTTTCTTGAGGTGTCATACGCTCTAGAATTACAAAGGTAAAAACACTAGAATGAAAAGACATGACAAGGGTTTGGCTTGTCATGGGCATGCGGCCATGGGCAACAGGCCCTGGACAGGCATGACCGTGACACACGGCGCGCAAAAATCACACAATTACCATTTGTTGTTGCAGTGGCATTATCGTAATTAAGCGATTCCCACGTCAATTTACACTTTTTACCCTCCATCGAAACTTGTTAAGAATGAGATAGAAAATATAATTGGGAAGGTGTATATTATCATTGATATTGATATCCTTTAAATAGGATACAAGCCGGTACAAATGAGGAAAATATAAAATAATTAAATACTAGAATAAAATAAAATATACTATAAATCTAACCATAAATGGAAGAATATTAAGATATAATATCTAGGATATATTCCATAAATAATATATCTCAACACTCCCCCTCAAGTTGGAGAGTGTATGTTAATCACGTCCAACTTGTCTTTAACTTGTCTTTACGGTAGGTCAATAACACCCAAGTTGTCTTTCACTCTTGTCTTCTCAGTAATGAAAATATCCGTAAAAAAAATAGACCGCCTTTGATTGGTTTGCATTTTTAGACTTTCAAGAAATTATTGAATTTTCAAGAAAGATGCAAGACTCAGAAATAGACCGCAATGATTGACTCGAGGATTGGTAACTTGTCCCATTTAATTTGATTTGGAACAAGTGAATATCCTCCCTGATCACTTCTCGGTCCATGCATAAATGCTTTAGAAATAGACTGCAATGATTGACTCGAGGATTGATAACTTGTCCATTTAATTTGATTTGGAACAAGTGAATATCCTCCCTGATCACTTGTTGGTCCATGCATAAATGCTTTAGTGGATAATGACACCAAGATCGGTGCTTTGGATCACTTGAGAGGCTGTGAAAGAAAATACGAACATCTTGAATTTGTCACCTTAGAGCTTGGTGAGAAATTTGAAGATGCTTATAACGTATTCTTGATATTGGATGATTGACGATGGTAAAGACTTCACTGATTGGTTAGGGTTTGGCTTTAGGTAATACTCCCCTTGGACTCAGAGTCCAAGGGGGTATTAGGAATACCACGATCGATGCTTTGATATTAGGAATATCAAGATCGGTGCTCTGATACCATGTTAAGAATGAGATAGAAAATATAATTGGGAAGGTGTATATTATCATTGATATTGATATCCTTTAAATAGGATACAAGCCGGTAGAGGAAAATATAAAATAATTAAATACTAGAATAAAATAAAATATACTATAAATCTAACCATAAATGGAAGAATATTAAGATATAATATCTAGGATATATTCCATAAATAATATATCTCAACAAAACTCAAGCTGTTCCAAAGCTAGTTCTTCTGCGCATAGTTCCTCCACTGACTTGCTCTCACTTTGGTTTCATCACCACTCCATCGCTTACACATTGCCTCCGGAGATCCCAAATCCGTAACACGAGGTATTCACTTACTCATTCTTTCATCTTCATAAGAACCGAATCCGTTCGCTGCTTTCATTTCTGGCTGCAATTTCGCGTTTTCGTTCTGCTTCTGCGATTTTCTGTGTGTGGAGACCTCCCGGAGCTTTCATGGCGGCTATTACCGGTTCGAACGCTGTTTCTTTTAGTAAGTTTGGAATTGTTGGAAAATTTGAAGGCGGCGTTGATCGGAGAGCCAGTTCTGTTCAGCAATGGTCTCCGATTTCTGGCGGAGCTGGATCGAATCAGCTTCGAGGTTGCTTTGGCCTCCAGCTAAGGTCGAAGAGCTCTTTTGCTTCTACAGGTATGACTCCTTACATTGTATTGTGATTTTTTCTATACGTGTTTGCTTGAGCGATAAGAAGTGAGACGAGAGAGGGTGGTTACATGATTCGTCATGGAGAGTGAGTGTCATTGCTTGGCGCGTCTCAAAACTCTTAATCATCCTGCTTTTAATTGTTCGAGTTTGTCTGTTATCAGTATTCGTTGATGTAGACCACCTTTACTTTTAGGAAGATAATCCCCTAAGAAACTCTTGCCAATGCCTGTGGAATGGCGATCTTATCTCCATAATGAACACGCAGGAATAAAAGCTCAGGTTGCTACTGAAGAACAAGTAAGCACTAAGGAAGGCCAGCAGGTGGAAGCGCCTGTGGCTATTGTGACAGGAGCCTCGAGAGGAATTGGAAGAGCCATCGCATTGAGCTTGGGGAAGGCGGGTTGTAAGGTAACTCTCTTTTCTGTTTGGGCACGTAGTTCTATTACTTTTCTGATTAAAAATGTTGCATAAATAAGTCTTGAAAATATTATCCTTGCTTCCTTCGATGCAGTTTTTCTGCTAGCATTCACTTTAGAGATGCAATATGGAAATTCTCTTATCGCATCCTTGCATCCAATTACTTTATGGAGTTTTATATTTTTTTCTGCATGAGCTGAAGTATTTCCTATTTACGACGTTGTATCAGTTGGAAATATTAATTCTGAATTTTCAATCAAACATAAATTTGTAGGTCCTGGTCAATTATGCTAGATCGTCAAAGGAGGCTGAGGAAGTTTCCAAAGAGGTAATTCCCCCATTTCAGTTCTCATCTCTCGAATTGCATTTGGCCATTCTGCAAATGTTGTAAAGCTTGATAGAACCTCTGGAGACTGTTTATCAAGCAGAACGCTGAAAAATATGCTGAAGCGACTTGGAAATTTCCACCCAGTTATTAGACTGATGGAAAATCTGGTTACATCAATGACTTAAGCATATTACAATTTTAGGTTCAATTATAAAGCTTAGATTATGTAGTGGTTTGACGATCTGCATTCAATTCTTATGATTGCAGTTATTGATTTTGGAACAAGGTTCAACCCAAATAGTTTTGTGAAGTTCTCAGTTTTTTTTTTTCTTTTCTTTCTTAAATGGGAAGGCTAGGAACGACTAAATTTGTCTTTACTAAAGGGCAAAAGGTTAAATTCGGTAGCTTTTTGTGACAACTCTTTGATAACAAATTAATTAACCTTGTTACTAATCAATCCTCAATACCTATTTACTAACAAATTAGTGAACCTATATATTTGATTAAGCCCTAATACTTATTTACTCTGCAAGTCCCATCACAAAGCTCAATATTTCACTACGCTAAACAATTCTTTTATGACTAGGCATCATTTAATTTGACCAAGCATTTTTTTTCTTTTTTCTTTGTATAATTTTTTTCTTTTTAAAATCATGTTACTCCAGCCTTCAGTTTAGTTAGGCTACTCCTCAAGGTCATTCTAATTTCTGAATCATACAGCCATTGGTTCTTTTTAGCTTATTATTCCTAACGTAATAAAGTGCCGACGAATAATATTAGGACATCCAATTGCGCAGGGGTCCTATTTCCCAAACCTGCAATATTGCCGCTCAATTTCTTCTGCTGACGATGGTTACCTGCTGATTCATTTTGAAAAGATGATGATTAAATTGTCTTGTAATTGCAGATTGAGGGTTTTGGTGGGCAGGCTCTTACTTTTGGTGGAGATATGTCAAAGGAGGCTGATGTGAATTCAATGATTAAGACAGTAAGTTACTTCTCTTTTGGACTTAACTAGTTTATGCATTTACCTGGTACTCACTTGCATGGTTGTCATTTGTACAGGCAATCGATGCTTGGGGAACTGTTGATATTTTGATCAACAATGCAGGTCTGTATAAATTCTTTAACATTCCCCAGCTTCCTGACCGATTCACTTGGTTACTTTTACCAAATACTTCCATGGAAATCAGGAATTACTCGTGATGGTTTGTTGATGAGAATGAAGACATCTCAATGGCAGGAGGTGATTGATCTGAATCTTACTGGTGTTTATCTCTGCACTCAGGTATGATTGCATTGAAACTTTTGCTTTTACTACAAGTTTGTGGTTGAAGCGTATTGTTCTTGATGTAGAGTTTATTCCTTTTTGGCAGGCAGCATCGAAAGTTATGATGAAAAAGAAGAAGGTAACCTTTACTAATCACTCTTGTATTTTCCAATTAGAAATAGGCAGCTGAGCTTAATTCTTCTGTAACTTCAGATGCAATGCGCTTTCAATTTTCTTTATAATATCTATAAAATATTTACTGCAAAAGCTACGATTGCCTCCATAGAACTTAATTAAGACACTCAAAATATTTTAAGAAATACATTCCCAATTCTCTAATTAATTTTAGTTTCGAGTTGGCATTGTGCATCTTGGCCAAAGTGTAGATGTTTTCTTCTCTCCAATTACAAACCCTCCCTTGCGAGAAGGGAGAGAGGAAATGTCTTACTCATTTTGAGAGGTTTTATACAGGGAAGAATAATCAATATAGCTTCAGTAGTTGGCCTCGTTGGAAATGCTGGACAAGCAAACTACAGTGCTGCAAAGGCAGGGGTGATTGGTCTTACAAAGTCCGTTGCAAAGGAATATGCCAGCAGAAACATCAACGTGGGTTTGCAATTTCCAACTTCTTTAATAAGAATGATTTCTTATGTCTGACTGCTAGCGGGCAATCTGAACCATCATAATGAAATATTGTTCCAGGTTAACGCTGTTGCTCCTGGGTTTATTGCGTCTGACATGACTGCCAAACTTGGGCCAGAGATCGAGAAGAAAATCCTGGATACCATCCCCTTGGGTGAGTCTGGGGAACGCATATTTGATTGATTGACTGTGATTTTGTTGATTCATAGTAAGATTTTTTTCAATTCCCTGTTGTTTCAGCAAGATATGGCCAAGCTGAAGAAGTCGCTGGACTTGTTGAATTCTTGGCACTTAACCCTGCTGCTAGTTACATTACAGGACAGGTCCAGAAACTTCCATTTCCTTTTTTCTCGCTTCCTTTAAACAACAATTCTAGCTATATACTCTAATATCCCCTTCCTTAACACAATTACAAAGTGAGAGTTCCCTCTTCATTTCACCCATGCTTGTTTGTCTGCTGCAGGTTTTCACCATCGATGGTGGGATGGTTATGTAGGTGGGGCGTGGATAAAATAGGCGCAACTAAGCTCATAAGGGAAGATAGTTCAGAGTTTATATTATCAGTGGCCATGGAACTGCGGATTTTCTTACTAGATATGACCATATGCTCATTTACCATGGTTTTCTGTTTCCCTTGTCAAACGATGCGTGTTTTTTTTTTTTTTTTTTTTTTTTTTTTTTTTTTTTTTTNTTCGAGTTGCTATTACAATATTGTAGTTGAAGTTTAAATACTTTTTGAGTGAAAAAACATGTTCAACCACTTGAAATATTATTTCTAACAGTTTATTTCTTTGCTTTTGGTCGACAACCCTATAAAACTACCTATCCGCGTCGAGACAAACATTCCAATTTGGCCAGCTAATATGAACCTTTTCCTTTTCGTTTTATGCAGAGGTCATCGTCAGGTATTTAATATTATGTACCAATTATTTGGTTCCACTGTGCTCACGTGACGACTGCGGGCTAATTGACAACTTTCAGTATAAATAAATACAACAATCCTATTCTCAGCCACCAACCTTTGTGAAGAACTCCCGCTGTAGGCATGGACGGTAGATTCTCTATCTAGTCCCCTAATTAATACACACTCAACTCTATTTTTATTTGGTTTCACATTTAATTTAGTTTTTTTTTTTCATTTAATCATTGAAGTTAGTTCTAAATGGTTTACTTTTTAATATATGCTAACTGCACTTTATTGATATGTATTTTTCAAATGAGTTAGATTTTTTTTCTTTTAAAAAAGTTATTATACTCAATGGCCATTGAAAAACCAATTTCAAACTTCAAAATACCAAATAAAAATCAAATTTAAATCTTAAGAACATATATACTATTCTAGAAATTGGAATAAAGCTAAATTTGTTCATCAAATTTAAAAAAAAAAAAAAAAATCAATCTATATAAAGTTGTAATATTTTTAGTGATATATCACATAAAAAGTCACACCACACACGTCAAGATTCATGAAAAAAGGAAGCTTGTAGTTCGAGTTGGTACAAAAAGTTGTTTTCTCCGTTCACCAAAAGGAAATGAGAGCCCAACCAGCCATTAAAAGGAGATGGCCAAGCATTTGCTTTCACAGCCTTTATTAGTTATGGTCGCTTTTGTCTTGTCCTTGGGATGGGGAATAGATTCCATTGAATCACTTTCTCATATGGTTCTTTAAGTTCTTGTCGAGGACCATAAATGTGAATGAAATTGATTGAAGGATAAAGAGAACATATAATTCAACCCCATGAAACAAAGGAAAAATGCAATACACTTGAAAGACCTGTTAAGTTTAGCTGAATGAATGAGTAATACAAAAGCTCTCACTTGTGTTTTGCTTATTGATGCAAGTTCTATGTACAGTCCATTAACATCAAGCTACTAGGGAACCAAAATGCTTGTTCTTCTGACTTGCCCTCTTGCAGCTGATTGGTTCTTCGACAGCGAGACCTTGTGCGCCGAAACAGAAGTACTGGTTCATCAACATCTTTCTGTTGAAGGAATCTTGTCTGAATTTTGGGATTGCCACTTTCCTGTTGGAGCAAGATACTCCACCAATGCCAGTTGTTTCTTGGTAATCCTCCCTTGACATTGGAGAAGACATGGGCGAACACGAAAAGGGACTCGAACGCTGCCTAGCTGGAACTGCTAAATTTGGCGTTGCTTGGATTACGCCGTGCATCAATCCAGCGGCAAACCTTTTCTTGGTTGATGGGCTTGGAGGAATGTTCATGACTCGAACTGGAAGTGTTCTGTTGTGTGGAAGGCATGAAATGTTCTTGTATTGATGTCTAAGTGAAACTGGTTTAGGTTGTGAATTTCTTGATATATCAAACAGCCCTGAACAATCATCATCTATCCAGTCTGTTCTGGTTGACCTTTTCTCTTTACTCTTAGGCCAGCGCAGGAAGAACTTCAGGCGTTTCACTGTATGATTTACTGAGATTGACTTCTTGTCTGATGAATCCACTGAATCATACTCGCCATTGTCGTCCGAGCGTAAATCAACGTCCTTGTCTACTTGATCACGAGTTACACCAGACACATTTTCAATACCTGTGTACAGGAATATCTCTGCATCTGGAATTCTGAAAGAAGTTCCAGGACTGCTTCCAATGCCCTGCATTTTCAAATGTGAAAAGAAAGCATTTGTTGCCATATAATCACTTCGATTCGAGACGCCTCCAGCCGAAATGAATCGTTTAATAAGAATCTCTAAAGCAGGTGATGGTGACTGTTGTTTGAGGAGTTCAAGTGGGGTCAAGCCATCCTCATCAGTAATGTTCAAGTCTATTGATGGTACAGACATAAGCAGCTCTACCAGGTCACACTGGTTATTCTCTGTCACCGCCACATGAAGCGCGGTTTTTCCATCATTGTTCCTGATGTTGATAATCTCTTGCACATTCATCGACTCGTCGCGTATCAGACGCTCCATGAGCTCAATCTGCCTGTCTAATCTTCTAAAGCCAGGGGTTTTGAAACCAGCCACAGACAGATGAAGAAAAGTGTCCCCATAGTAGTTTGACATAGATGTTAGGGAGGGGCATTCATGAATCAGAAACTCCACCACAGCTAAGTGACCCCTGTATGCAGCCACATGCAATGAGGTGTTTCCTTGACTATCAGTGTTTGAGATGATATCAAAGGAAGCTACAAGATTCTTCACTACCTGCAAAACATGTCAGCTAGAAAGACAATTCAGAAACTTGTTTCTTCATAACTAGCCAATCTAAGTCAGCAGGAGAAGAGATAAAAACTCAAACACAGGAAAGCCAACATTCTATCAGACCGTTCATGTAATAGTTCAAGTCCACCGCTAGCAGATATTGTCCTTTTTGGACTTTCCCTTCCGATTTTTAAAACGCATTTGCTAGGAGAGGTTTGAACGAAAACACAAGTTTTCAGAAAATGTAAGGAACTGACAGGAAAAGAAGCATGAATACAAGTCCAAGATCTGACCTCAATCTGTCCTCTTCCAGCAGCTGTATGGAGAATGGTGGATCCCTGAGAATCCCTGTAAATCAGAACATCAGGACAGTGCCCAATTAGCTCTCTCATCATCACCAAATTGCCTCCTCTAGCAGCACAGTGAATAGCCCTGTTGATCATTTCCCATCTGAAAGCCAAAGACATTTCCATCTCACATTTATCCAATGCCTCCTCCATCGTCCCATCTTCACTGCTTGGCCAACACCTTAGAGAAAGAGCAAACTCCAGCAAAAGCCTGAAAACCTCACAGTTCTTACTCCTGGCTGCAGCATAGAAAATGTCAGTAATGCCGTACTCTCCTTCTCCAAAAACCAGGAGAGGGTCTTTCTCAAGGAGTTCCATTACAAAATCTAAATCCCCAGCTGAGGCAGCTGTGTACAAAAGCCAGCCGCCATAGCCAGCACGAATGAGAGAACTTTTGCCCCCTTTCAGTTCCCCTTCGAGGAGGAGTTTTTTAGCTACATAAGACCGGCATTTTGCCACATCTTCAAACTGAGCTTGGTCATCCCACACAGTTTCAAGGCGGCGGATTCGGCGGAGAGATGTGAGTTTGATGAGGAGATTGGTGTCTAAATGAAGAAGCTCTCTGACCACATCGTAGAACCCATTGGCCGCCGCCCAGTCAATCGGCGTAGCGTACCACCATTGCTCCCCTGTGCTCTCCCACCGAAGAGGGAAAAACAAGGGAGGCATTTTGCTCAAAACCCACCACAAAATCTATGAGATAAAAGTAAAATCGAAACAGAAACAGACCCAGAAAGTGAAATTTCCAGAGAAGCACAAAAAAAAGGCACAAATATGGAATCCTTACCGAAAGGGAAGTGATGGAGGAAGGCTATATGAATCAGTGAATCAGACTCAAATAAACATCAAGATGAAGAAGAAGATTATAAGAAAAACAGAGGGAATGGAGCATTTGGAGGAGAAAAGTATGGTGCCAAATTTCGCCGAATGAAGCCAAGAAGCTTAAGAAATGACGGAGACACGAGAATTTCGCAGTGTGTAGAAAGACAGAAACTAACAAAAAAAGAACAAGAGCCAAAATGAGAAGGTGAGGCTTTATTTTGGTGGGAAGTGAAAAGTTGAGAACATGATCACTCACTCGAATGCCTTTCAAGATTACGCTGCCTCGTGACAGTGAGCAGTAAATTAAACACAAAAGAAAGTGAGAAATTGAGAGGTTAAACTGTCCAACGGGGCTCTGTTGATGAATAGACAAACAGACAGCTACCAGAAATCATCCATCATTAGAAATTAAAATCAAAATTTTGCTTTTGATTTGTTGGGTGTGAATCATTCATGGATGTTTTGAAATCTGAAGCTTGTTTGTAGTGGTAATGGGATGAACGCTAATTTAGTTTCAGCAGAGACAAATGGAGGAGGAGGAGTAGGAGGGTGGGTCAGCCATTTACAAGAATTGGAAATGCAAAAAGAAAAGGAAAAAGGACGTCTTGTTGATGAAAAAGAAAATGCACTCTAAAAATGACTTTTCAAGTTAAAAGAAGACCTGCCAGCTTCCCAGAGGTGCGAGGTATATCTATTCTCATATTTATTCTCGTGTTGAGAGGTTAGAGGTTCAAATAACTCGCTCAATTCATTGAACTACAGGAGGAGCGGTTTTGAAAGAAGTAAAATGAAGTAGAAGGTGTAAAAGATAAAGGGGAAGAGTGGAGGATTGAGGTTTATGGTTGTATTGTGTATGATTACTTTGCAAAAGCCGACCACGTTTTGATGATTGATATCCGTAGAGGAAAGAGAGAGCAAAAAAGAGAGGGAAGAAAAAAGGAAAGAAAAAAGGTATTCAAATGCGACTCCCATCTCTGCAATTATTTGAATCACACACTCCTCCAATAAGACTATGTTATGGATAATTTTAGACTTAAAAAGAAGAAATTTTGGATAAAATCAAGATAAAAACTCGAACTCCGACGCATAATCCTAGGACCCAATCCGACCGTAGAGGAGGATGAAATTGGGTCAAAAGCCCAAAAGCATGTCTTGACCTCAACTAAGGAGGACAAGGTCGGAGTGAACATTTCTTTTTGTTAGCTCAATTCAACCTCTCTAGACTTTATTGGAGAGGAAAATCTGAAAATCTAAAATTAACCTCATATAAATATTTTATTGTGACCTCCCGAAGAATAAATTTTTTTCTTATTCTCTAAAATCTAGAACTTACTAAATTATATTGGAGCGTTTGTGACTAAGAATTTGGTACATAATATTTTTTTATTTTATTTTGCAGGTCAGTCCTTTTCAAATAAAAAAAAAAAATTCAATGAAGAATGTACCAGATATATAATATTTTCTTGCTCATATTCGTACCCACTAATAAATTTTAAGCTATGATTTAACTTTTGGAAAATTTTCCAAACAAAATTAGGTTGTTTTTTTACTTAGTTTACTCTTATAATTGTACTTTTCACATAATCTCACTGGTTAAAGATTATTGGAAATGAGTGGCACGGACTAATTTAGAAAACAATCATAAATTTATAAGGAAAGTCTCACCTTCCTAACACCACTTTTATCCAATAGGACAAAAAAAAAATCGAAATTAAATAAAAAGAAACCGACACAAACTTTAAATAAAATCTTTAATTCCCTATTAGTAACCGTTCTATGACCATGCTCAAATCTTTTTTTTTTTTTTTTTTTCCCCCTTTTCATTTACAANCAAATATTGGTGAAATTTAATTTACCATCCTTGAAATTGTGATGGTGTGAAAGGCAGCAAAACGAAGTCAAGAAGAAGATTAAGCATGAGACGCCAATAAGGAAGGAAATAAGTTGGCCAACTTAGACGGCGATGGTTATGGTTATTATGGCTGCCCCTAATTTCTAACCCTTCTCCTTCTCCAAACCTTTTGCCTTTCCCTTTCCCTTTCCTTATAAATTCCCACGTCAAAACGTGCCTTCGCCGCTGCACCTTTCTTCATCCTTCTTCTATTTCCCCCTTCCCAAGAACACCCATTTTGTTCTCTCAATTGCCATGGCCACCGCCAACAGATGGTTGAAGCCTGAGGTTGTTCCCTCTCTCCCTCTCTCCCTCTCTTTTCCCATTCATTTTCCATTACTTTCTGTTTGGCTGCTGAGAAAAAACATGAAGAAATCAACAACTTTACCAATCAAAACTTGATTTCCTTGAATGCATATGCAGGTGTATCCTCTCTTTGCTACGGTTGGTGTGGCCGTTGGCATCTGTGGTATGCAGCTTGTTAGAAACATAACCACCAATCCTGAAGTCAGGTAAATATTTCAAAGCTGTACAAAAACATGTTCAATATAATGGAAATGTATTGTATAATACTTTCACCAAGAGAAGGGGGAGGGGGGGCTTTCTGTTCAGAAATCTAAACAGTCCTGATTTGTTATGAAATGGAACATGACAGGGTTACCAAACAGAGGAGAGCTGCTGGAGTGCTTGACAACTTTGAAGAAGGTGAGAAGTATGCAGAGCATGGGCTTAGGAAGTTCCTCAGAACAAGGCCCCCTCAGATTATGCCTTCCATCAACAAATTCTTCTCAGATCCAAACTAAATCCAATTCTGATACCAACCTTTGAATTTTGTTCCAAATAATGAAGTGATATTCAAACTGATGGTGTATGATTCTTCTGTTATTTTTATAAGGGAAACCGAACCCGAAAATTCCGAATATCTAACATAATGTTCTGCTAATAAGCTGTTAGTTCCAAAGATATACAGAAATTAAGAAACCGTTGGTTCAGTTGTGAGGCAGTGACAATGGCATCACTTTTTATATTTATGTATTTCACAGAGATCTTCGAAAGCATGCAATAATGACTGTACAAATGAGACAATACTTCCAACAATCCATATTACATATACAGGGAGAAGATAACCTGTCAAAAATGCATATGCAGAGTCTGCGCACGAAGGCCTATTTCATATGCTGAATCTGTGCACAAAGGCTATACCTGTTTACATGGTTAGATTTAGAGTATGGATTACAAGTAAAGATGGAGTACTAAAACAAAGCCCCATAACCAAGGGCACTAAAGCCAAAATTCTTTATCATGTTGGCATAATTGGGCACTTGCTCAACTTATACCGCGGTATATTGCACCAGGACGAAGA
The DNA here is from genome assembly GCF_002806865.2 of Cucurbita pepo subsp. pepo. Lineage (NCBI taxonomy): Eukaryota > Viridiplantae > Streptophyta > Magnoliopsida > Cucurbitales > Cucurbitaceae > Cucurbita > Cucurbita pepo. Next base: position 288,562 of record NC_036648.1, on the reverse strand, counting down.
TCATCCATAGTATCGATGTTTCTGTACCCATCAAACTCCCGAAGACATGTCCAGCCCCGACGAGTTAAAAAATCTCGGTAATCTTCTTCAATGTAAAATATTTTTTCTTCGGTATGTACCGGTAAGTGATCAGATTCATCATAGAGGCAGATTTTCACAGCCAACCCTGAAATTAGAAGTTCAACTGCTCTCACATGCATTACCTTGCCCAAAATGTGCAGCTAGGTGCTATACTTTTTACAAAGAATAGTAAGAGTCAATACAAACACAAAAAGAGATACCTTCATCAAGGTGAAGAGTGTAGTTTCCTAAAGGCATGTCCCTGTCCAGACTTCTGACAACCTGGTCCTCATCCTCTAACCAAAATGCACGTTTAGTTCTCAACCTGAATGCAGATTTGATTGCCTCTTTGATGGCCTCTGAGGTGCCATCAATACCGATTCTTCTTGTGTAGTCCCCCCACTTGACTGATATTACTCTCCCGCCAAATGCCTGACTCTCCCCATCTGCAAGGAGGTAAGTTGACAGAAACTGAAGTTATTAAAGATTCATAAAGCAGCAAGCATCTCAAACAAAGGCAGGATTGGTTTTTATATGAGGCCATTTGACTAACATTCAGAAGTGAATCTTAATGTGAACATATTTGTATAATCGAAATGATGGGTCAAGCCAATAACTAAGGGTATAGGTATAGCCATCAACTACAAAGTTATGCACCGTCATATAAGGGGACCTGTTAGGCTTTTAGCAGGTGAATCATGTGGAATCTCAAAGAACAAAAGTGAGGGAAGCTTTGATATAAAAGTCATTTGACTGAAATGCGAAGCCTAATCTTAAATACCAAGATTGTTAATGCTTAAATGAATGGCCAAAATCCTACAAGAAAGAGTATATCTCATAATCTAGGAAGTAACGTCAGCATATAGGCATCTTTTCCAAAACATTCAAAATCGTTGAGTTGTGGTTCCTCGGTGCTACCATTTCCGGGTGCCTCTCTCCAATTCCAAGGTGGAATGCCCGTTGCAGCAACTGCATCAGCTGCTGTGATGGCAAGGGGATGTCCATCATGATCTAGCTGTCTTTCAAGATTGAGTGAAGGCCTGCCACCTGCAGCGTGCAAGGAAACTTAGAAGGAGAGAATTTTTTTTCTTCTTTAAGAAGAACGTGGTATAAAAGGTGAATTTCCACTATGAAAGAAATATATTTTTAACTACATGAATAAGAAATAATAGAAGAAACTCAAATGGAGATGCAACTTGATTGTTTTATAATCTTAAAACCATTAATATGGCCACAGGAGCATTAATATAAAGTTTTCAATGGAAAGACATTGATTTATTCATAACAACTGATTGTTCAAAAAGCAACACTTCCAGTTCTGTATGTTGGGAGTCTCAATTAGAACACAGGGAATGAAGGGATGATGCAATATGTAAAATAGGCCTGAAAATTAAACAGTGGTGAGATAAAGACTTAATGAAGTTTATTCAATATCCATACAGACTCGTAGGAATTGGATGACTCTATATTGTAATAGACCCACCAGCTTTGACCGTTTTACAGCTTCTAATATGATTCTTCATGTACAATCAATCCTGTACATTCTCACTAGCACATCAAGAATTCACTATTAATGATATGATAAGAAAAACAGCCTACTACCAAAATTGAGTTTCCACAAGCGATTTCATAGTTATATGTAGGGCTTATAAAAATCTCCCTCGACAATGAAACAGAATATAAAGTAGGTGTGATTTTCTCTGCCATTCTCTATTCGTTCTTCTGGTGTACAAACAGTAAACAACTTGAATGATAAATGCTAGCAACAATCATCAGTCACGATATATACACACACACATACATACATATACATATATACATATACTCGGGTTTCCTACAAAGAGGGGCAAATATTTTGTCAAGAGAAAAGTAGCATCGCAACAACAGCAGCAAATAACAAGTATGTCGTACCTTCAACGGGTCCGAAAGTTAGACCATTATCCTCTATTCCTGCATTGGAATAAAATTACAATGCTCATCATAGTCCTCTCGTGACCCCAGAGCCAGACTAATCATAACCCTACTGCACCTACTATTTGCACATCATATTCAACAGACTTAAAGAATGCAGGCCCCAAAAATAGCAATTCGAAACTTCTACCTGTTTAAGGAACAAATTCAGGAAACAAAGACGATTCCCCACCCCCCAAGAACAATAAAAACAACAAAATGAGTAACCAGTTAAAATTTTCTAGTCTACCAACTTCAGTCGGATATATCCTTTCCAAATCCAGATATCTCTATTCATACAGCTGAACCCTTTTAGGAATGATAGCCTAGTATCATAGTTCATATACCAGAACAATGCATGTTTGAAAGAATAAGTTCGCCAAGAATCATGACGGCAAGCTATGGATATACAATGAATGAACTATGAAGACCTACAAATTGTGGCTAATGGATTCTCCAGAATATTGAATTGTGCATTCAACTCTCTCTCTCTCTCTCTTTTTTATTTATTTATTGGAATAGCATTTTCTTCTTCTTCTTCTTCTTAAAGAGCCGGATATTAGATTACCCCATTCACCATCTCAAAGCCAAGAACCGAAGGTTACCTTTGTCCGAGAATTGAATATATGAATCAATCTTGGGTGGCGTGGGGCTCTTGTACTGCGTACTTTTGCTTCTCTCCTTCAAAATTTCTTCAATCTCCTTGTAATACGACATCTTAGCAGAGCCACTTCCCCTATCCTGGTGCTTTGCCTTCTTGAACTCCTTGAGCAAGTTCCTCCATTTGTCAGTACACATAGTCGGAGAGCGATCAAAGCCCCTTTCCCTCATCTTAGCCGATATCTGCTCCCACAAATGCTTGTTGGATTTCGAGGTATTGAACAAACCATCCATCTCCCGGCGTAGGGCAATTAAGCTTCGAGTCTCATCCTGAACCCAGGTCTCCGCCCGCTTCTTCGGAGCCTTGACTTCATGATCCTCACCACTGCTATCGCCGAGCATCATTTGGTGCTGCTGATGAGTCGGCTGTGGCTGATGAGGTTGAATATGGTGGTCGGCATTGGAGGCGACCTCGATCATCATATCTCTGCTAGCTTCTTCCTTGTAAATATCGATTGGGCGAGGCTTATCAGACAAGTACATAGTCTCTGGGTCAGGGGATTCCGTGAAATTTCTAAAAAGATGGGACTTCGTAGGGTGAGCGTGCGGAGAATCAAACGAACGATGAGCCCACACCTTCAAATTTTCATTTCTCTCTCTCTCTCTCTCTTTCACCTTTATTTTTCTTTTTCTTTCTGCGACTGCAAGTTCAGAGACTCCGTCCTTTTTTCCGCAGGTCAGTAAGTCCTGAGGGCTGAACCCAATGCGCGCGCGCGCACACACACACACAGACAGAGACAGAGAGAGACGAAGGTCGCGTGTGATGCCGGAGAAACAGGGAATAATTAGTACGGATAAATTTGGAAAAATTGTGAATCTTTTTTACTCTTTTGGAATTTATGATTAAATTTTACATTTTTATATTTCATAAATACGAATTTTTAAATTTAATTATTTTGTAATTTTAAAAGCTTCAAGGAATCCGATTTTAATTGACAAGAATATGTATTTAACCAAAAAAGTTAAATGTTGGAATTTTCTATCAAAATTTCTATGATAACTAAATTAAAAATTTTAAAATTACTAAATTGAAGTCAATGTTCCAAGCATCTATTGTTTAAATTATATATGAATTATTAATTTGATTAATATATTTAAAGGAATTCGGTCCAATATCTGAAGACAAGTTTTGTAGTCGCAGACGGCCCAAAAGTTGGAAAACTTATAAACAATGGAAAAGGGGCCCAAGGCTGGTTTTCTTAGTCATAGGCTTAGCTCCTAAAGCTTCCCTCCTTTTCACTGGACCTGTGGACCCAAATCAACCCCCCAATCATCGGATTGCCACCATTGAGCACATTCAGCACAGCCTTAGGCTTCTGGAAAGGAAACCGTCGCTTTGAGCTATGGCATGAGAAAGTGTTCCCTTTGGAGATTCAAAAACCAGAAGCACCACAGTAGTGTGCTATGGAGTGGGGTGTGCTCAATGAAGCAAACGCCGTTGATCGGTATAAAAGCATCACAGGTCATATAAGCCGACACCCACACACAACCAGTATAAAAGCATCACAGGTCATATAAGCTGACACCCACACACAACCAGAATGGACTAGCAGAATGGACTAGCAATTGCTAAGAGCATCAATCAAATTAGCAGGCGACGCCAAACTGTTGTGTCAGGAGGTAACCGGGCATGTTGAATTGTGATGTCCCACATTGGTTGGGAAGGAGAACAAACCACTATTATAAGGGTGTGGAAACCTTCTCCTAGCAGACGCGTTTTAAAGCCTTGAGGAGAAGCGCAAAAAGGACAATATCTGCCAGGGGTAGATCTAGTGTGTCGTTACATGAAGTTTTCCGATGAAGTTAGGCTTCTAGCATCTAAAAGTACATTTTTGTAAACACATTTTCCATCTCATAAAATCATGTTCATAACAGTACGGAACAGGCCTCGAGTTTCATGGTGATAATGACGCTAGAACTAGTCCAGCAAGAGGAAGCACACATCGTCCAAAGATACAAATAACATTTAGTCTGTTTATTTCGTTCCCCGTCCTCGTCCACGGGTGGTCAAAACAAGCAAAAGTACTGCCTGATGAAGAAACCAGATGCAAAAAAACGTCGAAGGCTTAGATAAACGACATGAAACGCAGGCAAGGGGGCTGATCCACCCATGAATTCGGACTATAAAAGAGGTCAAACCCTAAGAATGCACATGGCTAAGAAGAAATTCCATCCGAAATACCCACACAGGCCAACGGCAGCCTCTTCATGAAGATGCTAAGGCTATAACAGACGCCATACTTCCCACACTATATGCAGATATCAGGACTTGGAAATTGGACTAGTTAATATAAGCTTGAAAATTTGGAGTAATATAAGCTTGTGTTCCCCTTTTTCATAATCTCAGGGCTGAGCTAGAACGAGGCAGTGCCTCGACACCGTATTAGAAATGGCATCCTCGTCTTGCTTTCTAACGATCCCGACCCTTCTCGCCTCTAGGTAAGAATGGTGCTGATGGAGCTGAGCATTCCCATGTCTACACCATTCATCATTAACAGTACGATTAAGATCCTAGATCCTTACATAAAGATCCTCATCCAAGCTTCATGACTATACTACAAGTACATCAAACAATGATAGTAAGGAGCCTTTAGCAGCACAAGAGATTTATTCTCTTTCCCTTCAACACTGGAGGATTAAAACGGCAGCTGCCAAAAATAGAACCTGAAGGAAGCTGATTCTGACACACGAGCCTGAGATTAACATAACAGGAACCATATACTTGAACGATTCTAGCTTCTTTTTTTTTTTCTTTTTTTTTTATCTCTCCTTTTATTTAAAGCCAATTGAGCAAACTCACGTGTGTTCCAAGAATTAATTAGAAGACGGCCCACATTGCCACCCTAACCATGAAGAAAGAAGTCGTCTTCCTGTTCCCTCCAATCCCGTTCCTCTCGACACTCCAGTGATGGCTTCCAGCAACCTGAGCAGAGCAATTCCAAACTAAATGTTTCCACAAACTCGTTCTCATTAATGCATCGACCACACTGAATACACCGTGATATGCAAAGGGTGCATGCCCTACATGCCTGAGCAGCATATTCTTTTCCCTGACAACCATCCACTGGACAATCATAGACAAGCCTCAGGTTTTCGCATCTAGGACATTTTTCAATATCAATAGCACGTTCATCATCACAAGACACATAAAAGTTTCCCCTGTGATAAAAATGTGGCTTATAAGAATTTTGCGGCTTAAGGCTGCAGCCACTTCCCAGTAAGAACTTCAACTCTTCAAAATGCTCTTGTGTCACCCCGAATAACCCACCAATTCTTAGAAGTTTCACTCCTTGGATACTCGTCAACTTGAAAGCCCTCAAGCTGCTAACAACACCTTCAATACTGAGTCTAGTACATCCTGGAACACACAACTGCATAAACATGCAGGGAACAATTAGTAACATGCTCAGTTGGTAACCGATTAAGGAGAATAAACTGTTTATCCCAATGTAAATGGACCAAACGAATATAGCAAAATAAAACAAGACACATTCAGCTATAATTATGAAAGAGCCAAAACTGGAATAAGTTATACTTACTTTCGTAAGCCTAGGATTGCTTTCAAGCACGTGCTTCAGACCCTCGTCTGTAATTCTTGGGCATTCCACCAGACTCAAGCATTGCAGGTTACCTAGAGCTCTATTACTTAGTTGCAAAAGAATGTCATCAGTGATCTTCTCGTTTAATGGTTGTTCTATGTGAATGTTCCTCCATAAAAGGGGGTCACCCTGTACTACTGAATGCAGAGATTTGCAAACCCTTCCAACAGAGAGTAAATCCCGAACACCCAGATAACAAAGGGCAAAGCTTAAGCCTGCATGAGGGGCTCCTCCATCTACCTCCGAATAGATGCAACTCTGCTCCTCAGATTCTGCAGCCTGCTGCCCACAACAACTAGGAGGATCGTCATCAGCAAAAGATACTTCATCCATACTACAAATGGATCTAAAATCACAAGAGCAGGACACATCTCCAGTTTCCTTTTCATCCAGAAACCCATCGCAGCTACACATCGGATCAGGTTTCTGAACAATACCTTTAATCTCAGGAAACGCTTGGAACTTCAAAGCGTTGTTCCAAAAAAAATTCAGACCTGCAAATAACTCGACATTCCTTTCGCCAGTACCGCCCCCGTCGCGAACACACTCAGCATAGTCCACTTCCATGTCCTCAAGCCATCCTGTAAGTGCTGTAAAAGTGGTACTAATATCCATGCCAAATGGATCCGCAGGCAGAATATCAAGAATGTCCTTGGAGACAGGATCCTGCGAGCTATCTGAACATATATCATTTCGATGATCAAAACAAGCATCCACCTCCCGGCCACAATGCCATGACTTTCCACAGCTTTCCACGTTGTTTTCAGGAATGCCCTCGACAATATAACCATTAGCAATCCTCATTGGAGAAACTATGTTGTCCTCGGAAAGGTGCAGAGGAAAGATAGGACGACGAGAAAAATTAAGAGCCATCAAAGATCCTACCTACTCCAACCTAAATCTATAATCCCAAATTCCTTACTCTCCTAAAAAACTATGAAAAAAAAAAAAGGTGAAATTCGTGACGAGAAGAAAAAGAACAAAAATCACGAGGAATAATTACAAGAAACCCTCAATTTTGGATGGCAAACTAAAACAACGCACCAGAATCTTAGAGCTTCTTCCGGGAAAAAAGAAAAAAAAAATCTTTCGTAGCTTAACAAAAAGGGGAAACACAAAAATCGATCATTAATCGCGCCAAAATTACCTACATAATATGAAACAACGACTATTTTTGTCTGGTTTGAAATTTTGTCAAACTAATTCTACAATATACCGTTCTCAGTTTTTCTATATTGACCTACAAAAACATAATCCGAAGTCTGCAGAGTCGAATATAAACCCACGGATACCAAGGGGAAAAAAACAACAATAAACTTAAGCAGAAACGTCGAAGAAGAGAGTGGAGAAAGGAAAACCTGAGAATGACCGAGAGGAATTAAAAATCAAAGTGATTTGTACAGCGATTTACAACGAAACCCTATGAAGCACATTGGAGTAATCAAGAAACAAAACAATGGATCTCTTGGAATCGAACCGTCGAAGATGAAGCTTTTTTTTCCTCCGGAAAGGAATTTTTCACGGAATAAGAGAAGAACGATTATCTTTCTCGGGAAGAAATTCGACTCCAAGAGAGAGAGAAGGGAGAGTAAGGAACCTGCCGATCAAGCTCAGGGAGAGGAGAGAGAGAGAGAGAGAGAGAAACAGAAGGAAAGTGTGCGAGAAAAATAAAATAGAATTACTACCCAAAAAAAAAAAAATTAACACGGAGATAATTACAAATTAAAAACTAAAATAAATAAATCAGAGACGGAGGAACTCAAGAGTAACGGTGAATTGTCGAAATCAGAAGAGAAAATGACACGTGTTGGTTTAGTGCCAGTGATTGTGTTGTGGCGGGAGCGGGAATCTAATACGTTGCAGCTTTGATTTCAACGATGAAGCCTCTGGGTCTGTTTGATCTTGATCGGACGGGTGAGGTCGCTTTTGGCGGGTTATGTGGTCCCCGTGGATTTGATGGGTTTTGAGTTGGATCAGTGGTTTGATCGGACGGTCGAGAGAGGATGACGAGTTCAAAAAGATAGTTTTGGATTACGACGGAATTCTCCAGCTGGATTTCCCGCTTCAAACTTGTGTTTGTTTGTCGTCTTCTTGATAGTCGATAAGAACTATATTTGTCTTTTCTCATAAATTTAAGAATTTTAAGTTCATAAGATTGGGAATTAAATTTAATAAAATATGGTTTTTCTTTTGAGAATTGTCTACATTTTATGTCATAAATCTGTTAATAATGTTTAATTTTTTTAATTAATTAAAATGAAACCCTATTCACGCACGTGTTAAATGCAATTTTAATAACAACATTTGTGTGTCACTAATATATATCAACACTCATTTAAAATATAACATTCGTATATTAACCCTATCGATACTCGTTCAAAATTCATATAAAGTTTAACATTAATGTTTTGACAATATACTAATACCCATTTAAAATACATTTATATATATATATATATATAGTAGTACATTGATACTCGTTAAAAAATAATATATTTTTCAAGTATAGGATACTTATGCATCAATGTTAAATTTGAAATGAATCTACAATCAATGTAAAATTCCACGTCGGTTAGAGAGGGAAACGAAACATTCTATGGAAATATCTTCTTAGTAGACTCATTTAAAAACAGCGAGGTTGACAGCGATATGTAACGGGTCAAAGTAAATAATATATGCTAGCGATGGGCTTGGGCTACAACAAATAATATCAAAGTCAGACATCGAGTAATGTGCTAACGACAATGTTGGGCCTAAAGGGAGTGGATTGTGAGATCACACACTGGATGAAGAGAGAAACGAAACATTCCGTGTAAACCTTTTTCTAATAGACGTGTTTTAAAATCGTGAGACTAACGACGACAATACGTAACAAACCAAAGCTAAGAATGATTATGGTTTATCTATAAAACTTATATAAAAAATTTATCATAATTTTTAGTACAGAAAATAAATAGGTTAAGGGTTAAGAACTTTCCATCATTGCATTAAGACAGACGATTGCTTGCCGTCCGACTCACCTAAAATGAAAGTAAAATTGAATTATTAAATGGAAATTATAATTATGTGAATTAAATTTCGACATCTCTTGAATTTTGGCAAGCTGTCTTTGCGCCTTGAGATACACAAAATTTCCCTCCATCGCAATTTCCGCTCGGCCAGTCAGAGAGGAGAAAGAAAATGACAGAGATTGAAGGAAACAGTGAGAAAATGGACAAACGGAAGAGCAGAAGTCAGCTGCTAGTGTTCACGGGAGGCGCTGCTCTTCTCGCCGTCGCGGTGAACCTTGTAATTGTTGCCATCAGCAATCGGAAGAAGAAGAAAGGTACTTCGCACAGTTCCACTTCACTTTCGAGCTGTCTTACATTCCAGTGTTTGCTGTAACACGTTCCTGCACGTTATGAGATGCATCTGGCATGTACACGCAGTGTAGCTTGCTTCGGTAGCATTGTCGTACTGTTAGGCTTATTTTTTTTCATGATTAACAGAGTTTCCAGGATTTGAGCTACGCGTCAACCTTTCGGCATCCGAGATTCTGAATTTAGCAGACAGAATTATTGCGAAGTCGAAGAAGGTTCACGATGCTGTTGCTTCGGTTCCTCCTAACAAGGTGTCGACGATCTTGCTCTTTTACTACTAACTTCTATATCCACCTGTACTCGTTTTTTTTTTAATTAAATAATATATATTTGGTATATCCCGCCGGACCCAATTGAGTTGGAGGAAATTTTTATGTCCTTTTTCCGCACTTTTTGTTTTTTTTTTTNTTCTGTTAAGACACGCATCTGCTACTAGGAACAGTTAATACAGCGATGGATGTGAACCGCTTAGTCGAATAATGTTCTTGATGCGGTTTTTGATAGCTAGTTACGATTCAGCGAAATTCTGGACGCATTGTAAGCGGTTGATTCTCATGGAGCTAGTTTTAGATATGCGACTAGCAGATGTCAGTATAAATGCCGCCACATCTACGTGGAATTAGTCAATGAAAATTTGGAATTAGAGATGTATGCCTAGTGTTCACATCACAAATCCTTATTTTCACCACAACCTGAATTTGCTTTCTGATATGTTCGTAGTTATTCTTTATAATACCTCAAATGAAGCCTGCAGGTTACATATTCGAATGTAATTTCTCCACTGGCTGATTTGGAGGCTGAACAATTTCCACAAGTACAATCATGCGTGTTTCCGAAACTAATATCGACTTCAGATGATGTTCGCAAGGCAAGTGCTGAAGCAGAGCGGAGAATAGATGCTCATGTTCAGATGTGCAGGTATCACTAATTTCTATCTTTTATTGAAAGGTAACATTCGTTAGCTTTAGCAGATTATGCAGCAGGGTACCCTTGAAGGCTTAAACTGATTACACCTTGTTTCCCTCATTTGTCTATATGATTTACATGCACATTCATGTTTTGAAATGCAAGTTGTTTGCCATAAGGTGCAGGGGGAAAATGAAGTGAGTTATGTATCTGGGTTCTTGACTAGTGCCATAGGAATAAATTTTGTAAAATTGAAGGCTTAGAAACATATCCCTGCCAAACCATTTCTTCTTATTTTATTAATCTGCGAACAAACTTCAGAGCACGATAGATTTGCATGCCTTTATCAGTTAAAGAACTCATCATTCTTTCTCTATCGGCTGGACAGCAAACGTGAAGATGTGTATCGTGTTGTCAAAGCCTTTTCTACTAGTGGGGAGCAGACAAGTGCTGAACAGAAGTGTTTTATCCAATGCTTGGTATGGACTCCTAGCAGGTTGCATTATCGAGAGATTTTTACCCTCTCTTTTCATGAGCATAGTGATGTGTACTTTCTCTTCAAATAGGAAAAATGACTACTGAATTCAACTGTCAAGATAATTGCATAAAATACAATGTATTCTATAATTCAAATTACAAAGAGCCATGATGGCAATGCTCTAATTAGGTGTCAAGCTTAAATAGCTCAGTTCTTCGTTCTTAAAAATTGTTTTATGCTGCCAATCTGAGCATCTGTGACTAAGGCACCTAGACCTTTGAAAGGTTTACTTCCCCATCCCCACATTTGTTGAACTTAAAAATTGTCCTGTTGTATTCTTTTCCTGCTACTTATGTGTGGGTGAAAATATATTCAGATAACTGTTCCTTGGATCTTGTTTTCCCGAACTTAGTTTCCACATATGGTCAATTTCACGAACAACTGAAGTTGTTATTACTAAGAAAATAATAGACTGATCACAAGTGTATTGTAACTCCATTCTTTAAAAGGAACCCGATCAATTTCAAAAACAGCTCTATAAATTGTTTTTGAAAACTTTCCAAACATTTCCTTGCACAAGAGGTAAGGAAATTGATTTTGTTGAGGCAGGATTATCGGATATTTCTTTTTGCATATGTCATTCCCAACTTCTCCCTCCCCCTCAAATTGGTTTTGATGATCCATGTCTTCACAATCTAATTGCCAGAATCTGAAACTGAAACATAGAGAAAATAACCTGCCTCATTCAACTTTGGTTCTTTTTTATGGTATTTTAACTTTACCTTGCTACAATTGCTTAAAACCTGTGGTGATTCTTTTCAATCAGTGACAGGTTAGAGACTTTGAGCGGAATGGCTTAAACCTTACTTCATCAAAGAGGGAGGAATTGCTGCGATTGAGGGTGCAAATTGAAGAGCTAAGCCTGCGATATATTCAGAATCTGAACGATGATGGTACATTCATACCTCTTAGTGAGGCTGAATTGGATGGTTTACCAAAAGAATTTTTTGAGGTTTGGATTCTTCCAATATTATGTATTTTAATTGTATCTTACGTTAATGCACTTGCACAAATTAGAAACTGACCCACAAAAAAATCTTTCTTGTTAGCTTTCCTTTCTGGTGGCATTTATCACCTTGATTTTTTGTTCTTATTCAGCTGTATATCTTTGAAAAGGTTTTTCCTCATCATAGCTTAAAATAATTTGATTATTCGTAATTTTGTTTGAAGTCTTCTGGACTGTTGTACTTGTAGATCCGAGGGTGACTGGATGGTCGAAGCTAATTATATGCTTTATTATTCAACTAGCTTCATATCTGCTTAGTTGAGTGGTTATAAGCTGAGGTTTTAAATATTGACGTCGAAGAAAATGTAGATGTCTCAATTTTATGAAAATGTAGATAAAAGTCGATAAAATGTTGATATTGATGGATATTTAGGAAAAAATCATAAAAAATATTTAAATTAACAAATAATCATCTCACATTTTTTAAATAAGTTAAAATTTCTTATATTAATATTGGTCCATATCATGTTCACATTAGTGATTTTTTGTTGATATGTTTGTGTGTTTATGTATATATATTATGTATTTTGTCGATTTTCTTAATGATATAATGGAAATACTTACTCACCCTTTATGATGTCAAATCCATGACATGTCAAATGAAAATTTAAGAAGGACGATACTAGCAATAAAGTGCATAGAAGTTACAAATAAAGATTCCTGTAGATGAGTAGCGTAACCAAAATTTGAAGAATGTCTATTCAGTCTGAGTTGTGGTGGGCCTATGATTTAACCTTTATTAATATGAAATCTACTTTGGAACTACTTTAATCTATTGGAAAAGATCTTTTTGATTGATCAATAAAATTGTTTCTTATTGGCAACTGGTTAAATGGTTAAAGGTTCGGAGTTCCCACCTCAATCTTGTTGAATTTTTGTTAAAAAAAACTTATAAATTTTTTGTTATCGATTTATTCCCGCTTACCATTGGCTAATTTACTTGCTATTATCTCTTCTCCATGCAGAGTCTTGATAAAAATGAAAATGGTCAGTTTAAGGTGACCATGCGAAGCCATCACACTGCGGCAATATTAGAACATTGCAAGGTATGCTCTTCTGAACCAAAAGCTTTTTGGAATACTGTCCAACTATTTCAAATTTTGACTCAACCTGTTTATATCTTGTTTGTTTTTTTTTTTTTTTTTTTTTTCAAATTCAATTCCTCTATCAGATCTTTCCTGCAGGGTATTTTATTTTTATTCTGTAATGACTTCTATCTCGGTATTTTTTCTTATCTTGCATCTATTCTTAATCCATAAAGTCGATATCCATGTAACATTTCAGACCTTAATGCATACTATCAATACGTAAACTTTTAATGGAAGGAAGCAGTGAAGTCTAGAAACTTTAGTCCTTTAGCAAACATGATGTTGGAGTTCTTTGAAAACAGTTAGCCTTGATAATTAAATATTAGTTTTGGGCATTTGGCATGAGATATTGAAAGTTATGATAATTCCAGAGCTCAAATAGAAAACCTAGCGCAAGCTTCTAGCTCTAATTGAATGTGATATTATGCAACTTTCTGCATACAAACTTACCAGAAGTTTTTGAGTTGGGTACTATTTGTGAAGTTCTTATCATAGATTCAGAGGAGGAATATGTACTGAGTACTGACAATAGTAACACTGGCTGTTTTAAGGTAGGCACGACACGAAGGATGGTGGCAATGACATATGGAAAGAGGTGCGGGGAAGTGAATCTTTCTATTCTAGAAAATTTGGTAATTAACTTGATTATCTCTTCTTTATGAACTAATTAAAAGTTCAAATAGATTACTAGGTTCTGAGCTTTGCATGATCCATTAACATACTTTGTATATAGATCATTAGGGAAGCCGCCATTTTAATTTCTCATCCAGTTCTTTCTTTAAATGGGTTTATATGGATAATCTCTTCTTTATGAAATATTAAAAACTGAACTTTGCACCTTATCCTTTCTATTAACGTATTACATGCATAGATTAGTGGGCTAGCTATCATGATTTCTTTATCCATTTTTTTTCTTCTAAAAGTGGTTTTACTGAGCAAGCTTTGATTTGGTGGTCCATAACCTACTTTGACAAATGGTATTTCCTGTTTCTAAAGACCATGTTTATGAATAATAATATTCCTATTTCCTAAAAAATTTTCACGCTGGTTGTAGTGATATGATCAATATGAAAGAAGTAAATATTTTTAAAAGATGGAAAATTAATAATTTTGGATAAAGTAAACTAACATAAGGGTTCTATGTGGTAATTGACGTTCCACGAAAAGTTGTTGACATTTCAAATGCCTCCACATCTGTATGAAAATAGAGATTAGATTGAAATATGATATTTTTGTTAGTGAAAGCGAAGTGTAGATTCCTGTTGGAAGAAATAGGCACGCTTCAATGTTTCTAATGCATAACTTGATATGATGACCGAGTGTCAACTGTTGAAGAACAATGCTTGCTTACGTGAAAGTTTCTTGAAAGTTGCTGTTTAACATTCTTTCTAAATTTTCAGGTTCATCTGCGCCACAAGTTTGCTCGCTTACAAGGCTATTCAAACTACGCAGACTATGCTGTTCATTATAGAATGGCAAGGTCATCCGCTAAGGTTGTTCAGAAATGCTAGTTCTCATCGTTTATCAAATATCATTATGACTTTTTAGAAAATAGAAAATTAAGATGGGATTAAAAGAATGGTTTTTCATGACACACTTCACTTTTAGGTTTTAATTTTTGGCTTTATTTGAAAATAAACTTATGATTATATTTTTCTTGCGATTCATTGGAATGGTTTATTTGTAAGTATATTATTGATTCTTCATTTTATTTGTTAGTATTTGATGTGAACTATTTTTCAATTCAATTCATATTTAGGCATTTTTTAGTACCAGCATAAAATTAAGGCACGCCAATCACCCAAGGTTTGGTGACATTGCATGTTTAGTTTTATTTATTTATTTTATTCATCTAGTGGAGATTTAAACTTCTGACTTTTTCGTTGAGATTATAATGCTTTTAACTAGTTGAGTGATGTTGCCCTTTTATACAACCTTATGCTTAAGAGTCTAGTATTAGATATAGGTAGAATGTGATTGTTCTTTCTTATTTTCTTATAATGATGCATTTAAATTCGAAATGCAAAAGCCTTTCTTATTCTCTATCTCTTAAATCGTGTGTGAAACCTGAGTATTTTTTTTCCTATGGATTTAAATTCAAGTTTCTTAAGAAATATTTAGGGTAACAGTGGTGGTGAGGATAGTTGGAGTGGTTAATTTGTGTTTAATTCCATACTTCTATTTCTTTGTGCTATTTTTCCCGTTATGGTGTAAACCATAAAGAAGGGTTATCTTACTAGATGGAAAAAATTGTATATAAAACTTACCGTACCCTTGTATCTGTTGGTCCCAATTAATAACCTTGAAACCATTTTTCAAGTTTAGATTACCGGCCCAAAATGCTAAGCCCACACCAATAACACTAATTTAGAAACTATCAAGCAATTAATTACAACTTACAAATAAGAAATGGATGCTTATTGAAGCTCTGAATGTACATCAAAGCCTTGACTTGTACGTGGGTATTCCAAAAATTTGGAACAAGGTTCTGCTAGGCATTGGTTGAACCTTAGCATAAGAGAAGAACCACCAATTAGTTTCGTCAATTCTCAACTTAATGTCAATTTATTTGTCAATTTTTAGGTGGGTAATTACTTGAATGTTTTTCCAGGTATTTGAATTCTTGGAGAGCATCTCTGACAGTCTAACAGATGTGGCTGCCAAGGAGCTGGCCAGCTTGAAGGACCTAAAGGTTAGTTCAATCAGTTAAATGTTTGCGATAACATGGTTTCATGGAACTTACTTGGGTCTTATGACTTACGAGACATCAGAAGCAAGAGGAAGGAGAGAGTCCGTTTGGCATTGAGGATTTATTATATTATGTCAAGAAGGTAGAAGATCAAGAATTCAACCTGGACTTTGTGACTCTGAAGCAATACTTTCCAGTCTCTTTGGTTTTATCTGGGATCTTCAAGATAATGCAAGACCTTTTCGGTAATCGTTTCCTTACAAAAATGTTGGAGGGCATGATCCTTCCACCTTTACTCATGATTTTGGTGTTCTTGCCTTTAAAATTCAGTGCTACAGTTGCAATTTCGTATTTGAATATTTTCTTCACCAGGTTTATGGTTTGAAGAAGTGATAGATGCCGAGGTTTGGCATGGCGACGTTAAGTTATACTTAGTTTTTGATCTCAACTCTGGTGAACTAATTGGTTACTTCTTCCTTGATCTTTACACAAGGTTTGATCTGGACTTCAAACTTTTTATAAAATTGAACTTGACATTATTTCGTCATCGGTGGGTGAAACTATGTTTTATACTTGGTTAGGGAGGGAAAGTACATTCACACATGTGTGGTGGCCCTTCAAAACAGTGCATTGCTATCCAATGGTACACGGCAGGTAATATTTGTTGTATATTTAAAAAATTATTGCTGAATAGTTGTGGTTCTCCCCTTTTTATTATTTATTTATTCATTTTATGTGGGCATTCTGTGGATAATAATACTTGGTTTCATTTGATAGCATTCACTTTCTCAAACAGGCGCATTTGACAAGCTCAATTTCATTCTCTGTTTCTTATCAAAAGGAAAAATAATCTCAATTCGACTTTTTTTTTACTACTTCATTATATGAATAGGAAATTCGTAATGGAAACACGATTAAAATATAAATGATAAAAAATGGCAACTAGATACCTCATTGAATTGGAACTTAATGACCAGAATCTGATCTGCATCTGCATCATCAATACGTTTTCCTTTTTCCCTGCCTAGTAACCATTTGTCATTGAAAATGAAGAAATATTCTAGAAACCCAATGTTTACCGTCACTTGCTTGATACACGTGTTCATATATCTAGAATATTATTATTGTTTATTAGATAATCTCATTATAATCATGATGACCTTATGCACGTGCAACATGCATGAAGAAAATTATAATGATTCAACTTCTAGGCTGGGATTGCTATTACATGCATGTTATGGTAACAAAATTAACTTTAAAAAGTCTTACGAGCCCAATTAAACTCAATGGACCATAAACACCCCAAATGAGGATTAAACCCATAATTTAAATGGAAAAATAATGCAACAATTGAGGGAGAAAAGTAAATTAATTTTACTTGGAGCTTGAATTTTTACAAAAATTGTACTTGGAACAAGAAGTTGTGATGCATTGTTTTTTTTATATGATAACTCTATATACAAGTTGTATCCTCATAAATTATCTTTTCTTTTCTTTGAGTAGATACCGGTGGCATTATTGATATCTCAATTACAGAAGGATGTTGATGGTCATGCTGGGTTGATGCGATTCACTGAAGTGGTTAATCTTTTCCACGAGTTTGGCCATGTGGTATATATTTAGTGTACTTGCTTTCAGACCAACACGGATTTGATCTAACAATTAGAACTTAGAAGATGGTAATTCATTGTGATGGTCAGAATTAGGATAACTGAGGCAAGTTCCTTCAGTTCTAGTATCTGATTTATGATAAATATGTGTTGTGGGCCTTGGCCTTGGCCATGCCCCTAACTGGAACAAGATCTCCTCGATTCCACCTACATCTTAGACAGACAAAAGATTATCATAAATGTGGTGAGCAAAATCTTGTGATGGAAGTTATAATGTCTGCTTCTGGAGGCATGATGACGTCCAAACTAAATGATGACCACTACGGTCTCGTGTGGCTTTGGGATAAACTACCTTAACAATCCAGTTCAGAATTTTAGTGCTTATCCAATCATCCTTTTATGTTAATCTACATGCAATCTTGCCATGCTACAATTGGTCTTTCGGTTTGTATTAATAGAAAACTAACACCAAAGGTAAAATGTACAATATTCTAAACTATAAGCATGTCGTATTTATGTGGTTTTAATGTATTTTCTTCAACTTCTTGAATGGAATTTTAGGTTCAACATATTTGCAATCATGCATCATTTACTAGGATCTCAGGGCTGCGTGTTGATCCTGACTTTGTCGAGATCCCTGCTCAGATTCTAGAAAACTGGTAGCCCATCAGTTGCAATATTCCTAAGTTTGATTCAAAGACTGGATCCACCTGTTAATGCTCGTGTTTATTTTGTAGGTGCTATGAAAGTGTTTCTTTGAAGTTGTTATCTGGTTTCCATCAGGTAATACATATAGATTAACGCCTTTTTGAGGTCTCATTGTTTGAAAATCTGGTGCATCTCGACATATTCAGCTCTAAAGTTGTCTAAGTTTCATACTGTTCAAAAGTATTTGGCTTAAAACTTTAAATTTGTGATGGTCATATTTTACCCCAGTCAAGTTTTCACAGCATTTATTATTGTGAGTGTGAAGTTATAATTTATGTTTGTGCAATGTTTAGGATATTACAGTGCCTATCAAGGATGAAGTATGTGAATCACTGAAAAAATGGCGACATTCTTTTTCTGCGCTGAAGTTGAAGCAAGAAGTTCTTTATTGTATGTCATTTCTTTTACCGTGCCTACCGTCTTCTTATTCCTTTTTTTTTTGTGGGTGAAACAAGAAGTCTTTCATTGAATGATTGAAAAGTTACAGTCCTAGACCTGTGGCACCTCTAATGGGGTTTACATAAATGCATACCAATTATCATTAGATTAGGAGAACAAGTACAAAAAGAGCTTGATTAAGCACTCCGAAAGGGAGCAAGATTTTTTGCTAATTGCATTTTCCTTCAAATATTATTTGTTTCCTTTTGGTATATTTTGAATCTTTACCTCCAAAAACTCGAAAGGATTGCTTTGTTAGCATTGACCCAAAGAAATTTAGCCCTGTTTCTTAAATCTATGACCGCCAAATAACTAACTAATATTTTCCTTTGGAGATGAATCAAAAGCACAAGGACAACCAAAACGCAAAAAGATTAGATCTTCATATTTGCATTCCAAAATGTCAGCCACATTTTTCTTGCACTCTATCTATGATATGGCGTGTGTTCCTTTCATTGTCTAACTTGGGAAATGTCTGTATGTAGGTCTTTTTGATCAAATTATACACTGTGCTGAAAATGTCGACATCATTGAATTATTCAAGCATCTCCACTCAAAGGTAATATTTTGAAGTACTTATTTATTAACTTGAGTTTTGCATGCTAGGTTTTCATGTAACAGCATTTTCACAGGTAATGCTAGGTTTGCCCATGCTTGAAGGCAGCAATCCTGCTTCATGCTTTCCATGTAGTGCTATTGGCTTTGAAGCTGCCTGCTACAGTCGTGTATGGAGTGAGGTATACGTTACCCTTCAAGCACGTGAATCATTTTTGGAATTTGCTTTACTTCTCATAAATATGTGCTTAGCATGTTCTAAGTTTTTTAATGTTTTAGTTCACTGACGTAATAACCATCATTTCAATTGGAAAGGGGGAATAGGGTGTTCATGAACACTTATGTACTGGTCATTGCTTATCTTCGTTTAAATAAAACATGAGCAGCAAGCTAACATTTGCAGGTTTTCGCGGCTGATATTTTTGTCTCAAAGTTTCGCGGTGATCTTTTGAACCAACATATTGGTTTGCAGTTCAGAAACAAGGTAAAAAATTTGCATTATGCATCAAACTTTGATTGTCATTTGGACCAATTTTCTATCACCATTTCAATTCAATTTCTTAAAAGCAATGTCACTAGAGTAGAAATATCTCACATTCATTGGTATCCTATTCAAATTTGGTTGACATACCTGTTTTATTGCGTGTCTTCCCAAATTCATAGTAAGATCTAGGAGTTTTGTTTTAATCTTCTGTTTGACAGAGCTAGATTGATATTTGTATAAATAAGAAAAAAGATTATAAAATAGGGAAGAAATCCAAGAGGCCTCTTCTACTCCAATTACAAACTATGTAATGCATGGCACCAAAATGTACTGGTATTCCTCCAGCACTAAAATATATTGGCTTTCTGTGAGGGTCTGTCAACCATGTAATGCACTTAGCAGTAGTAGCCACCGGCATGGCAGAATGTGTATTTGCGTGGAAAGGAAGGCCTTGAGCTTTGAGTACTTGGCAAAGATTTAAAATGTAGATTTTGAAGCGAATTTAGCTAAAAAAAGGAATAATTTCACTGGTCATCAGATTCTCAAAGTAGACTATATCTGGTACATATCCACGACATTCTCTAAGCCTATTACTACCACTTTGGGGTCACTTTCATCTCTTCATGCCAAATGTCCACTGGTCATCCCGTGTCTTGGCAACTTCCATATATCTGAGACATAGTCTTTGCGATTTTGTTTAGAGTCGCTGACCTCTAATTCTCTCTAACAACCCAACATATTCTTACTGTCTCATTATTACTAACTCGTGCTGACTAGCATAATAGCACCTCATTGCCTAACACGCTATTAGTTGTATATTGTATCCAGAAGGGATTGAATGAACTCTTACCCATCTAATTTGGCAGGTATTGGCTCCGGGAGGTGCAAAAGAACCAATTGATGTTCTATCCGACTTTCTTGGGAGAGAACCATCAATTCAAGCTTTTATTGACTCCAAGGCTGAACATAGCTTGTGAGGTAGAAGGAATTTTGGTAACTTCTTTCCTTCTTCCCATTCTTTTCACAACAGAAAGAAGTTCACTCAGCGTTCGGAGATTTTGCCTGTTCTATCGTGGACACATATTTGTACCAAAATCGTGATCATATTTATTTATTTTTGCCCTTAAATAACCACTCCGTTTTTCAGGGGAAAATTAAATTGTGGCATTTCCTTAGCCTTCAGAATGTTAGCGAACAACAGGTTTTTCTTATTAGAATTTCCGTTTCCAGTTTCTTCTCAATTTAGCAGCAGCACGTGGTCTAAGTTAAGATTTTAGCTGCATCTGCCTTTTGAAACTTCCCTAATGTGAAATCTGAAGTGTAAATGTTTATGGTATCCGTCAGATTTCATTGGCTACTATTATTTTTTTTTTCCAGTATGTTTCATTTAAATTAGTTTTCATGAAGAAGTCATAAAAATTTCCTGGCAAGTTGTATGTTTGTTGAAAGTGGGAATGGACCCATTCGTATTTGATTTCCATCAATCGTATAATCAGTCAGAACCGACAGCTATTTTAGTTGAATTCGAATTTATTATTTGGTTTTTGACCAGTTCCCGGTGTACAAGTAAATAAAGATGGATACTTTCTAGGTTTGTTATTTATTTATTTTATTGCAGTTATTTATGAATGAAAATAAAATTATTTAAACCTTTTGTTCTGTCAATACTGTTTACATCAATCATTTAGGTCAAATTAAAGGCAAAATTATGAGGTCTTTTAAGTGTGTGTTATAGGGATAGTTATTTTGATTTTAATTTTCTAAAACTAGTATTTTGATATCCCATAGTCAATGTCAAATGCTACTAATAGTATTAGTGGTTCAGGTGTTGTTCTTAATGGAGCATGTTAGAATCTTATAGCAAAAATTTGAAACTCATTATCCAAGGCTTTCACATTCTAAAAAACTTGGTTTCAAATGAGATGCTCGGCGCTTCCACGGTTGACACGTGGCATAAGAATCCCATAGATAGAAGCCAGAGCCCTGTCTTCATAAATGCATGGGGAAGGAAGAAAGCCAAAAGGGTATGACAAAAACTCCAAAGTTATTGCTTACAAGAGATGGTACCCCTCACCCTTCTTTGCAGCCCTCCCCCAATTTGGTTCCTTCTTCAATGATTTCTTTACCCGTCATTTTCTCTCTTATTTTTTTATAAAGATAAAGTAATAAAGAATATGTCGTGATGCTATCCCCTATGTCCCTTACTTTTTTTCTTAAGTCTTGATCGTTGTCGTCAGCCTTACAGTTTTGAATGCATCTATTAGGGAGATATTTTCACATTCTTATAAAAAATATTTTGTTTCCCTCTCCAACGGATGTATGATCTCACAATTCACCCCCCTTGGACGCCCAACGTCCTTGTTGGTACACTCCCTAGCTCTGATACCATTTATAGCAATTCAAACTCACTATTAGTAGATATTGTCGTCAGTCTCACAATTTTAAAATGCGTTTGCCAGAGAGAGGTTTATAAACTCTTATAAGGGATGTTTTGTTCCCTTCTCAAATCGAGGTGGGATCTCACAAATACCTATTCGTCGGTTATGGGGTTACTCTAAAAGAACAAAAAAACAGACCCTTCAAATAAGGCTAGTTGACTGAGATCCAGAAAGCTAAGCTGCAATTTCAATATTCTTGTTTCTTACTTTCAACCCCTTTTGCCCTTTTCTTAAGCTTTTGCAGAATAATCCATAAGTTGAAAAAGTTGGCAAAAGTGCACAATCCTAGTTTAGTTTCAACTTTCACGGCAACAACACACACAGCTTCAGTTACCTTGTATTTATTTTTCCAATATTTATAATTCATGTTTTGTCTGCCATTACTTTAATAGAATTATCATATCATATTAATATTAATTATTATTTTTGTTTTTATCTCTTGGTAGTTCTTTCCCATTTTTTCTACTATTTTTCTAAAATAAAGTTGATAACCATTCTTTATTTTTATATTTCCTATCAACGTATCAAATAAGCTATAAGCATATTAATATTTATTAAACAATATCTATATATATATATATAAAATATTAAAATAGTCCAAAAAACGTGAATCAACGGAGTCTAATTCTTCTTTTGGTGGGTTGAATTGGTTCAAAGTTGAAAACCCGTAACTAATCAACACGTTTATTAATTAATGCATTTTATAATTACAAGTTGAAATTTGATTTTTGCAGAAAAAGTGGAAGAAATTAATAAATAAAGAAAACAAAAATGCTGGCTGCCAACAATGTCATGTGAACAAACGATTTTCAACGTTTTAAAAAATTAAAAAAAAAAAAAAAAAAAATTAAATTACATTAACAAAAATTAGAAAAAAAAATCAAAATAATTAAAAGTTGATGGATGAAAATGGAATTGAAAGCACTAATTTATTATTTTAATTTGTAAATAAAAATTTTGAAAATAAATTTCTTATAAAAGGGAATATACAGCAAATTCTTAATTTATTAAGAGAGAGGCCCATTGCCATTGGGCATCATCACTTAGAAATAAAAAGGGGTTTATTTATTGATTCGAAATGGCAGTCAACAGAGGAAGCCACGAAGGAGAAAAGGGAAAGCAGAGACCGAGTAATCTCTCTCTGTAAGTAATACGAAAGCCATTTTCTTCTCACAATCCTTCCTTTTATTGGATTATGGGAGTCTCTGTTTCTGTATTTCGGGAGTTTTTTTTGGTTTCTCTTCGACATTCAAAACCCTGACCCTTCGTTTTATTTTTGTGTTTTGTTTTGTTTTCTTTTTTTCGATTTGTAATTCAACCCTAAGACTGATTTGGGCGGAAGAATTCGGACGTTTATGTGTTGATTGTTACTTAATTCTGTTTCTTTTTGAAACTGGAGAGTTTTTAGAATCGGATTCAGAACGGGATTACAGATCTTTGATATTGAGTGTTTCTGGCGTTTGGGTGTTTGAATACAAATCTGGGGTTAAAATACACCGACTAGATTTTCTGGAATAGCAGATGATATGTTCGATTTCGCTCCTTGGTGTTTTGTTGAATCGAATGGGTTCAGGACAGCAATTTTGTGTGATCTGTTGTAGGAGTGAATCTGCTTACTGTTTGGATGAAAAGGGTAGCTTTGGTTCGCGTTGTTCATTTTTGTTAATGCTGAAAAAGTGCCTGCTATAATTGCTTCTCCCACCGGGCAAAATAGAGTGTTTACTGAACTTATGGATTTGTAATAGCTCTCAACATCTTTCTGGAGGCTAAGGAAAAAGCGTTTTACTTTTTTGGGAGTGTCGCCTTATCGGCTTGTATGAATTATGATCAAGCAGATATTTAGTAAGCTTCCCCGAAAATCATCGAAGAGTGGTGAGAGCAGGGAACATGGTGGAAGCCATATGGCCCCTTCTACTGCTTATGCTTCTGCCAGTTCGAGAAGTAATGATTTAACATCTGGCAAGGCAGCAAATTTGGTTTCATCTTTTCCAGTTGATGTGGGGCAAAATCATGGTGGCAAGGCTAATAAAGGTGTGAACACGAAACTCAATGGAATTCCCACTTCTTCATATGAGGCATTGCCTGGGTTTAGGGAAGTTCCAAGCTCTGAAAAACAGAATTTGTTTGTCAAGAAGCTAAATCTATGCTGCGTTTTGTTTGACTTCAGTGACCCAACAAAGCATCTTAAAGAGAAGGAGATCAAACGACAAACTTTGTTGGAGATTGTGGATTATGTAACTTCTGTTAATACTAAATTTACTGAAGCTGTTATTCAGGATGTTATAAAAATGGTGTCTCTAAATTTATTTAGAACAATGAGTCCTCAACCACGTGAGAGCAAAATTGTGGAAGGTTTTGACTTGGAAGAGGAGGAGCCTTCAATGGATCCTGCATGGCCTCATTTGCAAATTGTGTATGAATTCTTTCTCAGATTTGTGGCCTCTCCTGAGATGGATGCAAAATTGGCTAAGAGATATATTGATCATTCTTTCATTCTGAAGCTGCTGGATCTGTTCGACTCCGAAGATCCTAGAGAAAGAGAATACTTGAAGACAATTCTGCACCGTATCTACGGGAAATTTATGGTACACCGGCCATTTATTAGAAAGGCTATAAATAACATATTTTACCGATTTATATTTGAGACTGAAAAGCATAATGGGATTGCTGAACTTTTAGAAATTTTGGGAAGTATCATCAATGGATTTGCTCTCCCGTTGAAAGAAGAGCATAAGTTATTCCTTGTTCGTGCATTGATCCCTTTGCATAAACCAAAATGCCTAGCTATGTACCACCAGCAGTTATCATATTGCATCACACAATTTGTAGAGAAAGATTGCAAGCTTGCTGATACAGTCATAAGAGGTCTGTTGAAGTATTGGCCAGTTACAAATAGTTCCAAAGAAGTCATGTTTCTTAGTGAGTTGGAAGAAGTATTAGAAGCAACTCAACCTCCAGAGTTCCAACGCTGCATGGTACCCCTGTTTCGCCAGATCGCTCGATGTCTAAATAGTTCACATTTTCAGGTACTACTTGTTTTCATTGATTGCTCGTATTACACCTATCGATATTTAAATAGTTTCTGTTTTGTTGTTGTGCTGTTTATGTTTTTGTTATACTGTTTGCTTTGCATTTAGATTTGCTTGTCCGAACTTCTAGGCAGACCTGGCCAAGAGTCTTATGAAAATTTGTGATTGTTTATGTGCTTCCACACGTTCACGTTCTTGAAACGTACGCTAATGCAACAATTTGGTTTCCTAGGTAGCAGAAAGGGCGCTATTCTTGTGGAATAATGATCATATTGAAAACTTGATCAAGGAAAATCGCAAGGTCATACTGCCCATAATCTTTCCAGCTCTGGAAAAGAATGCCAGGAGTCATTGGAACCAGGCTGTCCATAGCTTGACTTTGAATGTTCGGAAGATATTTTATGATCTTGATCCTGAACTGCTCAAGGAATGCTTAGTCAAGTTTCAGGAAGACGAATTGAAGGAAAATGAGCTGAAAGCAAAACGAGAGGCGACATGGAATCGCTTAGAAGAGCTTGCTGCAAAGAAAGCTGCAAGTAATGAAGCCGTGCTTGTTTCTCATAAAATACCCACTCGGACAGCATCGGTTTAGTGAGAGTAAGAGATATTTACTTCCCATTTACCCGACCGTGTTGATCCCGTGAGATACGCTGTAGTAGCATAGAGTTTAGATCAAATTTCCATGGACCGTTGATTTGTGGCCTGCTATATGATAATATCTTGTGGGGTTATTTTCTGTGCAATAACCATAGTCCAGTCCAGTCCAGTATGCTTATTCTTAGCTTTCTGTGCGTGCTATTCTTAAAGTCTTCATGTAGCCGCTCCTTACCTTACAGATTATGGAGCAATATGTTGTGGTAGATATATATATATGGTTAGCCCCCACATAAAATAATGCCTCTAGATATACATACCTGTTCCACTAGCATTATGCAGTAATGACTCATCTGTGTATGTATATATATATATATATATATATATATATATATATATATATGTCAAACTCATGAATCAGGTTGCTGATTTGCCAATAGTTGTAATTTGATAGGATTTCTCTGGATTTCTTCATCGTTTGCGGAGTTGTAGACATGGAACCATCTTAAAATATCTTGTGTTAAAATATAGGACGAAGATTGATGTGACAATGACACGTAAGAATTAGGTGGTCATTATATTATTTGCAACTATATAGAACATACAAACTCAACTTCTATCCTATGAAATTACTTTTTTTTTCCCCTAGGGAAAGTCAACAATATTCGTTTATATATGACCCAACAAAATTTTGATATAAGGTTTGTCACATGTAGTCTAAATAAACCTTAAATAAAAGACAGTTAATTAACTAATTTTAGATTCTAAGCTTTCAAGCTGTTGTTCACACGGAATTTCTTTGCATTATTTTTGTGTCTATTGAGTATAATCCATAATGTATGATCTCTTAATTCTTTTCTCCCAACCTGTATTGGATTTGAAGGCCTCAGCACTTATTCTCTGCTAGATTTGGTTCATTGATCTTATTGTATTTGGGCCAAACTTCAATGCGGCCCAAACCTGTCGGGCTGGGCTTGGTCTTAGTAATCTTATAATAACAGATGCAACGAAGCCATCAAAGGATCCGTGGCGCAATGGTAGCGCGTCTGACTCCAGATCAGAAGGTTGCGTGTTCGATTCACGTCGGGTTCAATTTTTTTGAATTTTTTTTATCTATTTTCAGATGACATTTTGGCCCCTCCGATTATCCATAATTTCTCTTTTGTTTACGGTTCCCGACGGCTTTGTCTTCTTCCGGCTGTGCTCGGCGGCTCCAGCGCCCCAAGGCCGAAGGAATTACTGTGGCATATTATTTTAAAAAAGCTTTTAATTCACCGCCATAATCAGTAAAAAACTTATAATATTCAATAATTGGTATATCAAACTTCTTTTAATTAATTAATTATAAAAACATCCCGCTTGTCATCAAAGGATCCGTGGCGCAATGGTAGCGCGTCTGATTCCAGATCAGAAGGTTGCGTGTTTGATTCACGTCGGGTTCATTTTTTCCCGAAAATTTCAGTTATCGTCAAATTACCTTTTGGTCCTCCAAACTGATACTTGAATGGCGGGAGATTGCTGGTGTCCCCACCGTGATACTGGTGGATAAGATTCCACGAGAAGGACCATCCTCCCAACTCAACTACGATGCCCATATCCACTTCAGTCCTGATTCAGACCAAATCCGATCGCGAAAATGGAGGTCGCCATGTCTCTCAACGCTCTGGTTCGACTTCCCCTTTCGAATTCGAAGCTAGCCGAAGATGGGCGGGTCCGGCACTCGCTCTTCTCGTCGAGGACGGTGCAGAAGCCTGAGCGGAGGCATCGCCACACTTTTGTGGTCGAAGCGAAAGGCAAAAAGGGGATGCAAGCTCGTCGGTTTCAAAAGGCTGCGCCTCCACCGCTACCCAAGATTGAAGACGACGGCAACCCTAAGTTCGTCATCTTCATCCGCACGGCCGATGTTTGTTCTCCATCCTTTTGAATACAGCTTCGATTTTACCTTTTCAGTTCGGTTTCTTTCTGTTGATTGATTCTTTCCCCTTGTGGAGTTGTTGCTGATAACATCGTAGAATGGTGAGACTGGGAAGTTACTCTTGAGAATTACTCACTATTCCTTGAACTTAGGAGCTACATAGAACATGTTATTGGCCCCTAATTGAATGGATAACATCGTTTACACTATAAATTGTTGTTTATAATATCTCCTTTTTGTGATATCGTAATGTGATATGCCATCAAAAGAAGTTCATTAACTCAAAATCCCAAAGAGTTTTCTGAATAATAGAAATTCCATCAAGTCTGTAAAGTTCAATATCCTGATATCATCCCTTTTACGTTTATTATGCAGGTTTATCTATGGTACCCTCTGAGTCTTATAAATGGTGGCACAACCGCCAAAATCATGGTTGCAGCAAAAGATAATTTTCTGGGGAAATATATCTATAAAGATACTCTGGCTAGGAACCTTGCTGCTGTCATTTACCGTGTAAGGTTCAATCACTATCTATTTTATTAATTCATCTGCAATGAAGTTGATGTCTAACAGAGAAGATGATCATTCAAGATACTTTTCTCCATTTTCTTGTTCTTGTTATAAGCCGCCATTCAATTAAAGTGAAGAAAATTAAATTTAAACCTTCTACGATCACAAGTGCATGTAGTTATGTCTTTCCATCCAAAACTTTGTAGTCTTGATGAAAGGGAAGTTAAAGCTTGTACTTCGACAAGTATGTGTGTTTTCTAAGGAAAGGGAAGGGAAAGTTGTAACAGCCCCAAACCCACCACCGCTAGCATATATTGTCCTCTTTGGGTTTTTCCTTTCGCGCTTCCATCAAGGTTTTTAAAACACGTCGGCTAAGGAGAGGTTTTCACACCATTATAAAGAATGTTTTGTTCTCTCGTGGGATCTCACAATCTACTCCCTTTCGGGGCCTAGCGTCCTCGCTGGCACTTGTTCAGTGTTTGGCTCTGATACATTTGTAATAGCCTAAATCCACCGCTAGCCGATATTGTCCTCTTTGGGTTTTCCCTTTCGAGCTTCCCCTTAAGGTTTCTAAAATGTGTTTTGATAGGGAGAAGTTTCCACACATTTATAAAGAAGGTTTCATTCCCCTCTCTAACTGATGTGGATCTCACCATCCACCCCCTTTGAAGCCCAACGTCCTCGATGACACTCGTTCCTCTCTCCAACCGATGTGGGATCTCACGTATGTGGCATTGCTGAATGTTTAGGAGTTCTTTAAGGTCTAGAGAAAGCAATCAATAGAATTTGGATTTTTTTTTGTGAAATAAGAAATTTATCGATTTATTATTAGCTATTCGAAAAACATGATGCATAACTTATCCAAAATTTGTGTTGCCCTCACCATTGAGAACACTGTGTACCTCTGATTGAACTCTGGCATCTAATTTAGGAATGAGTTGCCATTTTGCTACACATTCTTGTCAGTTTGTTTTTGCATAATTACTCGAATTTCCAACCTTTAAACAATAATCAATTCTAAACTTCCTTTAAGATACTAACAGTGGAGCTACCCTTTAATAGGATGAAAAGGAGATACAGAAGACGGCGTTCAAACAGTTTCGCGTGTTGCGGACAGCGACAGAATTCAGATATGGCTACAAGATTGTCGTAATGTTTCCACACCCGTATTTATGATTCATGAGGACAATATTTTATGTTGTACTGCCTGACTGATGAACAACAATTGACGTAATTTTAATTATATGCTTTCATGAAGGAAAATGGCAATCTGAGATCCGCACTTTCTACCACAGATGTAATCGAGGTAAGAATGGCTTTTCGGGTGGATTTTATAAGTTCAGGATCGAAAAAATAAGTCCTTGATCGATCGAACCAAGCTCCTTAGTAACTTGTGTCGGTCGGTAAGATTTACAACTAGATCATCTAATTTCCTTACACTGTTTGCTTCTGAATCAATCTTAGCTTCCAACTCAAGACCAGCTGAAGACAGTTCTTGATAAAGTTAAGGACTTCTTTGGAGATGCAAAGGAATCATTTGGCAAACTCACTGCAATAGGCTCACTTGAAGGTGAGGAGTCAGATGAGAATTCAGAAGAGAAGGCCAAGTGAGTATTATTCCTTAATCCTAATCTTCAGAAACGAGCTTCAATGAGTTTTAGATGGGTAGATTGATTCCTTAATCCACATTTTCAGGGTTAAAACTTGAGACTGAAGTGGTCGTCTTACTGGAAAGTGCAACAGCACGACGAACGTCCTAAACTCGGGAGCTTTGGAAGGTACATAGAAGGGTGGACTAGCAAAGTTTTTTTTTTTGTATCCAAAATGTTCGTAGCTGAAAAATTAGGGAGCTTTATACGGTGTATGTTTGATGAACACACAGCAGTGGTAATGTTCACAAGTTTCACCAACGGGTTTTGATCACAAATCTTGCTCTGCCCATCTGTTCGCTTGCATTTGAATGGACAGGCCCAAATCCACCGCTAGCAGATATTTGTACTCAAGGTTTTAAGACGCATCTATTAGGGGAATTCTACACACTTATAAAATGGTGGTTTTTTCTCCTCATAACTAATATGGGACATCCGACATAACTGTTGTCATTAGAAAAATTAGCTATAATAGGGAGAAAATAAGTTTTTTTTTTAAAATTTTATTTAAAATATTGGTGTGGAGCGGACAACTGTGTAACAGACTGCAGAGAGTTAGCCGTTGGAACGATAGTTTCCATTATTGGTGACGTGGACAGACAGTCTGTCCTTCCTGCCTTTATCTGCCCACTTGGCGGGCCGTAATCTTGATTAAATTTTGAATTAGTTACCTAATCAATTATTATTATTTCTTAATTTATTCCGATTAGTTAATGAATAAAATAAAATTAAAAATTGATTATTTATTAAAATTTGTGACGTAGAAAACCCCCTTAGTACCGTTGGGCATTACAAAATCAGACCACAATTAATAAAGTAATCTCCTTTGAATATTTGAAAATAAAAGTAGACGTTGGAAAAGCTTCTGATTTCACCAATCATCTTGTTGGCCCCATTTCGGTTCTACAAGCTCTCAAGACCCACTAGATTAGAGCGGCATCGGACACACAAATTTTGCAGTTTCATTTCTACAAAATCTTAGGGTTTCACAGCTCCAAATTATCCTCATTACTACTCAAAACCTTCATTTTCTTTTGTGCGTTACAGACTTTTCTTTCTGTTTTTTGCGAAATTTATTGTTCTTATGGAGTGCAGCAACATGGGTGAATCGGCTTGTCTACGCAGATCCTTCTCTCATCCTTCCGATGCTTCGCGGGAGCCAAAAGAGGTCGGTTCCATGAAATGATCTTCGTTTTCTTTATTGGGTTTCTTTGATCGTTACTGTTTCAATGCGTTTCTTTGATTCATGGAATGGATTGCTGTAAATCTTGATTCGGCTGTTGGAAACTCTCCAGGATTTCTTGGGTTTGATGATTTGTTGTGGTTTTCTTTATCTTATAATGCTTTTACTTTGTTTCTGGGAATGTGGGTTTTAAACAGGGAGATCCTATTCGAGCTCTTGGAGAATCCATTTCGTTTGGAAGGTTTATGTCGGAGTCTCTTGCTTGGGAGAAATGGTCTGCATTTTCTCATAACCGCTACCAGGAAGAATTAGAAAAATTATCCAAACCAGGTTCTGTTGCTCAGAAGAAGGCGTATTTTGAAGCTCACTACAAGAGGAAAGCTGCACAAAAAGCAGCAGCTGAGCTTGAGGACACAAACACTATGGTGACGACGAATCAAGTCGAAACCGTGGAGTCTGCGCCATTGACACTGAACAACCAAGTGATTGAAACTACTGAACCACAGAATTTTGTCCAGACGGCTGAATTTGTATCTCCCGTTGATTCACATGAATTTATGAATGAGGAGATTATGGTGGAAACAGTAACAGACAAGGTGGAAGAAGTTCTTGACCAGAACAATTCCATGGAGACTGATCCTAATATCGAGAACGACAACCAGAATGAGAAGGATGACGACCACAGGAAAATCGCGGTCGCTGAAGATGAGAAAACACCGGCGGAAAACGTGAGTTTGATCATATTTTTGTGTATTGATTGATTGCAGCTGTTTTTCTCATTAATCTCAATGTGTTTATCTTGTCAATATGCAGCAAGCTGCTGAAAAGGAGAGTATGTCTTCAGGGGGAAGCTTGAAAAGATTAAGGAATTACTCCTCTAAATTACTAACTCGAAGTTGGTCATCAAAGCCTCAAGCCTCTCCTGCCAAACAAGCTACAACCTCTAGTCTGCAATCCATACACAGGGATGGTAATGCCACTCCAAAGAGTAAGAAACATGTCGGCAATATTGTCAGGAATCTGAATACGAAATCCGTCCACATGTCGATGCACTTTAAGTCCTTTCCGAAAGAAATAGCTAAAACAAGTCCTGAACTTCCACAAATTGGAAGAAAGAGAACTCATATGAGTTCACTTGCAGCATCCAAAGAGGCTTCAGCTCCTCCTCGGAAGTTTGTCAGTAGGGTAGCGGTAGGTACTTCTAACTCTAAACTCCTCACTAATCATCTCAGTATATTTTGCAAAAATGGCCAAGTTTTTCGAATTTTTCCATTCTTCAGTTCATGATTTGTTCATATGTGTTTAAGATGGTTCGTTTATCCCAATTGCAGGCATCTGTTAATGGATTGCTAAAGCAACCTTTGATCAAGCCCCCATTTGAAAATAAAAGGTATATTTAGCTTCTGACCATCCTTTGATCAAGCCCCATTTGAATGTTTGAGGAGCTCATATGAACTGAAGATTAACACTTAAATGACATAATGATAGTTCTGCTGTCTGAATTTCTGTATGCGTTCTGTTCATATAACATGGAACTTGACTTACATTGATGTAAGTGTATTGTATTCCAGATGCTTGAAGTCTTCAAATGCAGGAGGAACCGTAAGCAAAGAACGGCCGCCTCTTATATGCTCTCCTTTCAGCTTCAGGAGTGAAGAAAGAGTGGCAAAACGGAGAGAGGCAAGTATTATGCTCCACTCCTTCGTTTGTTAGGAATCACGACTCTCCACAATGATAGTATGGTATTATCCACTTCGAGTATAAGCTCTCGTGGCTTTGCTTTTGGTTTCCCCAAAAGGCCTCATACGAATGGAGATGTATTCCTTACTTATAAACTCGTGATCAATTCTCTTTTCTTATCATACTGTCGGTTAAAATGTATCTCATTGTCAATGCTGTTTTCATTTGTTTTTTCAGTTCTTTCAAAGGCTTGAAGAGAAAGCTAATTCCAAAGAGACGGTGCAAAAGCAACCGCAAACAAGATGTCAGGTTGATAGCTATTACATCATTTTACCTCTTATCATGTTGATCATCAGCATGAATGCGAAATTGCAGAACTTCTTAACCCAAATACATTCAAGGGCCATTTATACTTTCCACTACATGATCTAACTTGCAATACAAAACCACTGAAGTCATCTTGGATTATACAGGAAAGAAAGAAGAACGACGTTACTAAATTACGTCAAACCATAAATTTTGAAGCCAAGGCAACTCAAGATTCTAACCAGGGATCAAAGTTGCCTGCTGATCAAATTAATAAGGTATTTTGTAAGTCCTGTAAGGGTATCAGATGCTACCCCACTTCCTCTGCTTAAGTAGGTGGCTGGTGATCTTGAGTTTTGAATGTGTTGTTATTAATCTTGGGTTACAGATACCTGTCACGAGACCTCGATCGCCGAAACTTGGGAAGAAGACAGCAAGCAGCAGCACGGTACAGAATATAAGCTCTCTGCCTCCGAAGAGGCCATCGGTCACTTCCAATGATTCCAAGAACGTCATGAGAAAGAGGTACGAAAGCACCACTCAATCAGTCACTTCTCTTGGGAAGAAAATGA
The DNA here is from genome assembly GCF_002806865.2 of Cucurbita pepo subsp. pepo. Lineage (NCBI taxonomy): Eukaryota > Viridiplantae > Streptophyta > Magnoliopsida > Cucurbitales > Cucurbitaceae > Cucurbita > Cucurbita pepo. The sequence continues at coordinate 255,036 of NC_036648.1, read as the reverse complement.
ATGGCTGTGAAAATTTTTCTCCAAATATCCAGAGCTGATTGATCTCCCTCTCAATAGCTGGGATGCACTTACTTAGTTTACACATCATGAAACTAAAGAAAGTTGGTTAGAAAGTAAGTTGTCTATATTTGTGATGAGGAGATGCTGTTCAGATGACCAAAAAGTATGCTTTTGTGTAGCCCACTTTCTGATTGTTTGGTGGACTACTTAAATAAATATGCAGAAATTTTGTAGTGAAATGATGAGAAATATTACCTAGCTTGGTAGGTTTTTGTACATGTTTAAATTTATATGTTCTATACATGTAAAAATGTTGTGATAAAATGTCGTCTGGCTCAAAAGTGAAGTTTAATCATTCTACTTAACTCATCAATTCCGTCTATCGACTTGAGGCATGGACCGATGCGGAGGCCTTTGTTACGCTTATGGAGACGTCGTCATCCTGATCGTGGCTGGCAGCACCTGCCTTTTGGCGTGCTCTTGGCATTGGCCTATAGATTCCCCATTCGACCCATCTTGAAACATGGACCAAAGAGTCTAACATGTGTGCGAGTTAACAAGCAAGTAGACCCATAAGGCGCAAGGAAGCTGACCGGTGGGATCTCTTTGTGGGTTGCATCACTGACTGACCTTGATCTTTTGAGAAGGGTTCGAGTGTGAGCATGCCTGTCGGGTCCCGAAAGATGGTGAACTATGTCTGAGTGGGAAGCCAGAGGAAACTCTGGTGGAGGCCCGCTGCGAAACTAACGTGCAAATCGTTCGTCTAACTTGGATATAAGGGCGAAAGACTAATTGAACCGTCTAGTAGCTGGTTCCCTCCAAAGTTTCCCTAAGGATAGCTGGAGTTCGCGGGCGAGTTCTATCGGGTAAAGCCAATGATTAGAGGTATCGGGGCGCAACGCCCTCGACCTATCCTCAAACTTTAAATAGGTAGGACGGCATGACCCAAGTCGTTATTAGAAAGCGTTTAATGATGTGAAGTTGTTTTATTGATATATATAGGAAGAAGTTTTTCATTACTACTTCTATATACACATTTCAAAATCCAAATCCCAATAGGTTGGGAAGGTAATATTCAATCCATTAAGTTAAGGAAGAACTCACTTATTGAGCAAGACATCATTTTTCCTTGCATACAGGGAGGGAGTATGTGAATAGCATAATCATGCAATAAATAGGCCTTCATCTATCACCGGATAATACTCAGTTGGGTCATAGGAGTACTCATAGCCAAACCTCATTGCATCGTAAAGGTAAGCAGGAACTTCAGTGAAAAGGCCTGGATCACCATAATCTGGAAACTCTATGATCTGCTGATGATCAAGGTTCTTTGGATAGCACCCATCTTCAAGCAGATAGCCCTGCAAGTCTTCATCAAAGGATTCAAAGGGTAACCCACTTCCTATATCAGTTGAAATGCTGCTAAGATTTAAGCTCTGGTTTTTCTTTCCCAATGGAGTAGTAGCAGCAGCAGGAGTAGTAGTAGTTGAACTGGGATCAGTTGCAACTTTTGGTAGATTTACATGGACCATCTGTTGGCTACACTCCTCAGAATACATAGGCTTACTTTCAATGGAGCTTGCTATATCTTTCTCTGTTGCGGACCGTCCAGAACTAATCGACGAAATCGATTGTAGTTGGTCGATTTGAACGTGGTGCGGTGGAACCGTTGCAGGGAACTGACTGAAATCTCCTTCTGAATGCACAACTGGCTTGATTTCTTGTTTGAACTTTGTTTCTGGAGCATCAACCCAAGGGTAACAGGTTCGCTTGCTGGGATCAAAGGCTGCAAGCTTTATTGGTTCAGGAACACTCCTAGCAGCAGCAGCAGCTCTTTTTGGCTCTGATGAATCATTCTGCAGAAGGAAGTTATCACCTGAAAAACTGAAGCTGCTGTTTGTCACATCAGTTTGTGGCCCGGCCAACGAGCTACAAAGGCTGAAGTTCCCGTCTCGATCCTTCGAACACGAATCAGTATGTTTCATCCCAACAACAAAGCAAGCTTTTGGGTCATTTTCTTTCTGCAGTCTACTCAAATAGAGACGATATTTCTGCATAAACAACCAAGTTTTCAATATCCTAAAGAAAAAAGACATCATTTTAGCTAGATCAGTGTCATGAAGGTACATGAACCAAACCTGCAAGTGGCTAGCCACATTTTCTCTAGTCAGCCATGGAACATTCATCAGATCAAGAATCTTTTTAGGCCCAACTTCTGCAAAATTAGAGATTAAGAATCATTTCTCTGTAAAAGAATGATGTTTTAGGAGGGAAAGTTGATGTATTCTGTACTTACTGTCAAAACCTATATGGTCTACTGCTTTGACAAACTTCTGGTGTAGATCAACCGACCAGACAACTCTGGCTTTCTTTGTGGAAGAAGTGTCACAAAACTCTCTGTCTTCATGCTTATCAATATCTTTTCTTTTTCTCAGTGAAAATAGTTCCTCTCCTCTCAGGAACTGGCTATCATCGTACCTATCTGATCCATTTCTTAGAATCTGGATACCTTCAAGAACATCATGTCCTTCAATATCTCTTCCTTCTTGTATCTTCTTTCGCAATACGTGCTGCCATATGTTTCGAAGTTCTTTCATTCGTATTGGTTTTAGAAGATAATCACAAGCCCCGTGTTGAACCCCTTTCATTACCCGGCTTGTTTCACCATCAACCGACATCACTGCACAGAGGGAGATGAAGTTAGAAGTGAGGAGTGTGCTAAAAAGTGTGTTGAAGTTAGGGTGGTAGAGCACTGACTGATAACTGGCAGGTCCATTTCCAATCCCACATGCTCAAGGAGTTTAAAACCATCCATATCAGGCATGTTTACGTCGCTGATTACGATATCGTATCCATCTTTTCTCTCCCTAAGCAGGCTTAGAGCCTCCCTTGCTAAACAACATGTTGTCACTGCAACACAAGATGTTAAGTGTTTCAGCCTGATTTTGAAAAAGTTCATCGGATTCAACTAAATAAGCTGAATTCTGAAATGGGATCATCTAAACTGGCCTTAAACAGTGAAAAACGCATAGTTTCAGTTTCATCCAAGCGTTAGCTGTAATAGATCTCATAAAAGTGACCTTGAGCTATGATTGAATAACTCAAGTGAATGAAGGGAGAAAACATGTTGAGAAGAAAGAAATCTTTGTCTGGTTTCAGAAACAGTGTTTTAGATCCTACTTCTCGTGGATTTTAAGGTTCAAAATTTAGGATCTAAAACACTGCAAATATGTATGAAAAGCTTTGATGTTTTCAGATGGGCTGTATCATTATCAGTTCTATATTGAAAAGGCCGAAACAATTCACAGCCTCAAGAATTGTAATAGTAGTAATCAAGTAACAAACTAAGACAGAGAGAGAGAGAGAGAGGTTTGTTCTTGTAAATTAACCTTCATAGGAGCACTTCTTGAGCATCTTTTCCAGGATTCTCAACCATGTTGGATCATCATCAACGACAAGAACACGAAGACCGACGGGAAACGCATCGCTACGAGGAGAAGAGAAGCCATTTTCCATGACCATGGAGCTCTGGTGGAGATCAGGAAGGAGAAAATGAACAGTGAGTTTGTAACAGTTGTTCAAAACTGTCTGGGTTTTGAAAATGGCCCAAGTTTAGAGAGAGAGAAGCGCCTAACAGTTCCCTTCAAAAGATTCATAGAATGCTATATATCTACAAAAGAAGCATGAAAATCAGAGGTGAAAGAATATGAGATGGGGGGAAAAAGGCATCTTTACAGGGGACCTGCTTAGTTGAAGAACAACTTACAAACATATATATATATATATATATATATATATATATTTTTGGCATACAAAAGCATTGAAATGACTTTACAATAATTAAACAAAGAGAGTGCAGAGAAAGGAATAAAAGTATATAAAAATGAAAGTATATAAAAATGAAAGTATATGAGGAAGCCATAGGGAGGGAGCAGTTATAATGAACAGTAGGAGCAACAATCCAACAAATGAAGGTGGGAACCCCTTTTTATCTGCTCAACTTCATTTCCCTTTTGCAAATTTGTATTCCAACCTTTTTCTCCCCTTCAAGATCTTTCCATGTTTGCATTCAACCGTGGATTTTTGCATTGTTCTTGTTCTGTACTGTCATTCAACAATTTGTTTGAATCTGATATTAATATTGAATGTGGGAGAGAAGAAACAAGCTCCTCTCCCTCATCATCAGCTACCAGCTCCAGCTACTTTTGGTACTTTTTAGTCTTTACTATATATGGAAAATGTCCCTCCATTGCTCCAATGGGGTACCCATGGCAGCTTCAACCCTGCTCAAATTGCCCTTCACAGATGGGCTCATTCAAGTGAATCAGAAGCTAAGAATTCCTTCTATAATCACTTATAGGTCTACTTAACCCGTTTGAAATGACTTTTTAAATACTTTCCCGTGTGGAACTACTTCCTAAATGCTACCTATCTCTTTCTTCAAGCTTGTTTGGAATTACTTTTTAGATGCTTACTTGTTTTTAAATAGACCCTTAGTTTTCATTTTGAAATTTCTTTCTAAGTACTTTTGGGCTTTCTCTTTCGTGCTTCCTCTCAAGGTTTTTAAAACGTGTTTGCTAGGGAGAGGTTTCCACACCCTTATAAAGAATGTTTTGTTTCTCCTCTCTAACTAATGTGAGATCTTACAATCCACCCCCTTGGGTCCCTGTGTCCCCACTTGTACGTTACCCAGTGTCTGACTCTAATATCATTTGTAACANACCCAAGCCTAGATATTGTTCTCTTTGAGTTTTCCCTTTCAGGTATCTCCTCAAGGTTTTTAAAACAAATTTGCTAGGTATAGGTTTCCACATTCTTATAAATAATGTTTCGTTCTCCTCCCCAACCGATGTAGGATCTCACATTACCCGTATGAAACGACTTTCTAAGTGCTATCTATCTCTTTCTTCGAGCCTGTTTAGAATGACTTTTTAGATGCTTCCCTGTTTCTAACTAGACCATTTGTTTTCATTTCGAAATGAGTTTCCAAGTACTTACCTATATGAAACGACTTTCTAAGTGCTATCTATCACTTTCATCGAGCCTGTTTGGAATGACTTTTTAGATGCTTACCTACTTCCAAACAAGCCTGTCTCTTTCATTTTTCGTCTTTTACAAAAAGAACATGAATGGAGAAAACAGTACGAAGTTCATTAAGATTGATAGACGAAAAAGTTGGTGCAGGCACGTGGACTCCATTTGAGGGGGAAAGACAAAAGAAAAAGCTTGACTTTAAGCTTTAAAGAGGAGAAGCAAAACCAGAGTGAAGAGAGGGGTAAGTGGGGAAGCAGAAGATCACCTGAAGTCTGCAGCAGAAGACTAAGAACTACAGAGGCCCAATTGAAAGGTCACATCTACTCAAACTGGTTCCTCTTATCACTTAGTCTTTTAAGAAACTCATTAAATATTAAAAGTGGAAGCATTTTAACACAACCCCATTGCTTGCCTTGTCTCTTTGTATGGGATGCCCAATAATTCACCTTTTATATTATTAATTCCCATCTTTATGTACTTCCATCTATTATATTATGCTCTCTAACTCTTAATTAACTATCATTATAACACAATTAAATCAACATTATCACCACAATTAACAACAATATCGATATTAATATCAATATCAATATCAATATCGTCCAAGCTTTTAGAGCATATGTTCTGTCTTGAAGCCATTGGTTTGTGATTTGTTTAAGAGGGTTATGAAGTTAAAATAAGTTATAAATAAAACCAAGTTGATTAGTGGAAATTAGAAGTTTAATATGGGATTAGTGTGGACATCATGATTAATATGAAGATTAAAGTGATAATCATGTGACATTCAAAGTACTGATATGATACTCGCTTATTAGGAGCCTCTAATCATGTGACATTCAAACTAATTCCTCACTTAATTATTAATTCAATGCGTGAAAGATGCTAAAGCTATTTTTTTTTTAATAATTTTTTTTAAAAAAATATAGAATTTAACCTCTTGGAAAGTTGGCAAATTAAATTATTTGGCAAAAAGGAACAAAATAATTCTACAATATATGGTTGGAAGTGAACCAAAACGAGGTCTATATTTTAAGAACCACCAAAAAGCTTCAAAGCTAAGACAGATTATTATTAATATTATATACTATATTCTTTCTTGTTTATCTACGTGTCAAAATTTAAAATCACATAAAATTTTAAGAGTGAATACTACCAATATAAGCTATTTAAACATGTTTTATCCTTACTCACATGCTTCCTATTGAAATGTCTGTAAGGTGGCATGACATAAAATTATTCTAAACAAAACACATTTGACTTTTTGACTTTGAAGTTCTTGTTGGTATTTTATTAACTTTAGTTATCTTAAACTTTTCTTCGAGGATCCTATAGATTCCAATATGATCTTGATTCATTGATGTATCTGTTATGTACTGAGTGTCAGCGTCGTGTCATGAGTTCAAAGTTTGACATTTTTTCTTCTCCGGGAGCCGTAAGAGAGAGAGAGAAGGGGGTTGTAGGTGAGAGAAAATTGTGGTATAATGGCTCTAAAAAGGAAATGCCCACTAACAAATTCTTTTTGTCAAATTAAATATAAATATGGTTATAATAGAGAAAATAAAAAGAAAAAAGAAAATAAGGGGAATTGTGAGGATGAACTTGATGCAACTTCCTCCAAGTGGACTCAGCTTTATATTAGTTTATATGTAAAGTTGGAATATGGGTTTTGCCTAATGCTCGCCCTTACCTCTTTAATTATATTCTCTTCATTTTCCTTCTTAATTATATTAATTACATCACTTTTTAATTTCATTCATTTCACAATATGCTTATCTTAGTGAAACAAATTAATTATAGACTATGATTTAGTAAAAAAAAATATTAATTATAAATATATTTTAGAATCTTTGGGCCGAGAAATGGGCCTGAATTTCACAAGTCCATTGACTCCGGCCCATATCCACGTGATATTTAATTTAAATATATATTATATATATATATATAAAAAAAAAAAAAAAAAAAAAAAAAAAAAAAAAAAAAAAAAAAAAAAAAAAAAAAAAAAAAAAAANAAAAAAAAAAAAAGATATTGGTGTAGTTTACATTTGACGGTCGGCTTTGAAGTCAATGTGTTAAGAAATTGGTGTAGTTTTGTTCAGATCAAGAATTCATAATAAACCAAGAAAAGGGCATCTGGATATTCCTTGGGCAGGGTGGTTATGTAGAGATAAAAGCGTGATACATCTTCCTTTGAAACCTTTTCAGCATCGACTACATCTTCATTTCCAGTTAGCACCCACAAGTCCTCTGATTTGATCCTCTTCAAGCTTCCCCGGCAAAACGGGCACGACTCCGATCTCATGTTCCTGCAAAATCATTTGCAAGCAAAGACCTTGAAGCAATAGACTGACTTCACAAGGGGGAAGAGATTATGATGTTAGGATGGTTGGTGTTGGTTACCAATTGTGGTAACATTTGATGCACATTGAATGGCAGCAGTTTGGCAGCACCATCTTTGTGGAAGGTTGTTCTAGGCAAATCCCACACTCATCTTCTCTCTCTAAATCACCATTGGAGTGTTTTCCATCTCCTTCAACTCTTCTCTCATTAGAGTTATCCGACTTGACGTGCTTCGCTTTAGCATTATCCAACTCCTCCGCGCTCGCTTGGAGGCGTTGAAGGGATGGCAATATGATAGCTGAAGTAGGAAGTTTGTTGCAAACAAAACAAGCTCATAAGCTCAAATAATGCAGTATCAGTCCTTTTAATCAATACTAATGGGAGAGTAAATGACATTTAATGAGCTCAGAAACAAGACTTATTGTTCTCTAACAGCCTAAGCCGACGACCGTTAGTAGATATTGTCTGCTTTGGCCCATTATGTATTGCCGTCAGCCTCACGATTTTAAAACTCGTCTATTAGGGAGAGGTTTCCACACCCTTATAAGGAATGCTTGGTTCCCCTCTCCAACTGATGTGGGATCTCACAATCCACTTCTCTTGGGGGCCCAACGTCTTCGTTGGCACACCACCCGGTGTCCGGCTCTAATACCATTTGCAACAGCTCAACCCCATCACTAACAAATATGTTCGTTTTCACACCCAGGAATGCTTTGTTTCCCTCTCTTACCGATGTTGATCTCACACGTTCTAACACGTTGAACCACCCATCAACCCAAAAGTTTAAGTTGATTTGTTACGGTAAACTTAGTTATATCTCTGCGAAGCCTAATGATTTCAAACAAAAGGCATAGGGAAGGGTTGGAACTTGTTTCAGAACAAAGTTTCAATGAAACCCCCTTCAAACAACCATAGTATAAATTAAGTCCCTCTTGTTTTTAGTTGTGTTATAGCACAACTCATGTTCTTCCTCCTATAATCATGGATATATGCAAAGCGTTTCAACTGCACTAATGGTAATAGTGCATAAGGCATTAGAGAACTAATTTGATAAACCAGGGCAGACAATTGGTAGGGAAAAATGTACCGTAAAATTCCTTCACAGTTGCCTTTCTTCCATGAGCTGATATGTTTGGCCTTCCATCTGTGTAAACCTGAACAAAGAAAACGACACACTTCATGTGACAGAACAAACTCACATCTCCAAGAAATCAGCGAACATAAAACAAGTGAAGAAAAGAGAGACCAGCCTTGTAAACAAGTATGTGGAAGAAATTTAAGTATCTGGGAAGTATACAAGTGCACGAACAATCCACCCATTGCATCAAAAACAGAAGGAGAGGAGCCAATTGATTGTAAACCAGCTTCATTTGGAGATAGGAACCATGTTTGGCTCTTGGAATTGCAGCAGCCCTGCAAGCCCAGAAACCAGAATTGGGAAAAATATCCATCAAAATCAGTCATATCCATAGGCCTAAATGCATCACAGAACCCAGTAAACAGATCAAATTTCCTATGAACAGAGAAGGGAAAATGGATACTAACAGAGCATTGGCGCGTTCTACATCTTCTTCCAAGACCTTCAGAGAATCCTTACAAGAAGACCTCGCTACCCAATAATACATAATCCGAAAACCCCAAAAACAATACCCACAAAATTGTGCTCAGAAAATGAAACCCAGAAGAGAAATTTGGTGGTCGGGGCTTCTTTGAATCCCCCACGAAGTAATTATCACCAGAAAGCAACCTATGAAGAATTGGTTCTTCAGCTTTTACTAGAAGAAGAAGAAGAAGCAAGAAGAAAGCTCTTCGAGGCTTACTTTGATCAAAGCGCTTTTGCTATCGACTTTTGTGATTAGGGAAAGGGCATTGCAAAGTATAAAGAAAGAGCGTTTTAATCCTCCGGCGATTACCGATAGGGAAGAGGCAGCGCCGTCTGAGAGCGGGAAGAAGAATTCCCTTTTTCCAAATTTATCATTGTTCCTTCCACTACTTCAACTTGGCTTCCCTCTTTTTCAAAAGATAATAAAAATCCATCGTTTTCTGTAATTATGTTTTCGCCTTAAATTAAATCATGTGAATCACCACCGTACACTTGTGTTTTTGTTGAATTTTTCTTTTTAAATTTATGTTTTTAGTTTACCGAAGAAACCCCTTTCCTTATAAGAAAAATGGCACGCTCTTATTTGGCGCCGTTCTTTCGGCCTCAGTTTATCCTCTACTTCAATTTTGTTGCTAAACCCAGTTCAGTTCAACCTCGACTGGAACTGGAAACGTAATTCCGCGATGAATTTGCTCACTATCAACTGTCGTTGCAAATCAACGAACGCTGCTTCCACCTTCAATCCACTTACATGGCGGAATTCTACCTTCATCGGTAAGTCTGCTAACTCGGCTTCAGTCACTTTTTCACTTGTTAAATCGCTCTTGTTCTTCAATAAAAACGCCAACCCTAAAATTGAATCAGCTAACAATTCAATCAACGTCTTTCCAAATTCTTGAATCAATGGCGATTCGCGCCATGCTTGATTCATTTGTAAGGATTATATTCTTCTTTAAATTGTTTATAAACGGCTGTGTTTCGTTAGGTAGGAAGGTTACTGGGCTCATTGATGTACAGAGGGTTCTTCCCACAGGATTATGGAGTGTAAGATTTGCAATGTTCGTTTTCTCTGATTATATGTTTTTTTTCCCTTTAAGATAGCAGCCCTTTTTTGGGTGTAGAAGTCAAAGGTTTATGCAAAGCGGAAACCCGCGAGGAAGCTTGAAAGAACGGGAGAGGAAGTTTCTATACCGTCCTCTTCTGTTGACGATAATGCTCAAGATGTGAAGATGAACTCTTCCGATAGTTCACCTAAGAACCGCTTGATCAATATCTCCTCGAGGAGTTCTGTGCTTCAGGCTTGCATAATTACTTCTGGTTTGATTGCTGCTTTGGGAGTAATAATTCGACAGGTGACGCATACCAAGCCAAACATAAACTTTTGTTGGTGTTCATTTCTTGATTTAGGATAGTCATTCTAATCACGTAGGGAAAGTGGAGCATGAGTTTAAAAGTTAAGACATGTTCCTTATGCTATAGCTGTAGATTTGTTTTATGACTGGTTACTGGCCTTTATGATGGATATAATTAGTGTCTTCTTGACGTATTGGAAAGACTATCAATGGCGTTTTAAGATCTGTTTTAATGGTGTATGTTTTAGGTATCTCATGTTGCATCGATAGAGGGATTGCCGGTGATTGACTGCACCTCAGAAGTATCATGTAGGACTTCCAACTTCATTTATCCCTTCTTGCTAATTTACCGTTCTCTATTCATCTTGAAGAGAGAGTGTTTGTAATAGTACAAACCCACCGCTAGGAGATATTGTCCTCTTTAGGCTTTCCCCTCAAAGTTTTATAACACGTATGTTAGGGAGAGGTTTTCACACTCAAGGAATGCTTCGTTCCCCTCTCTAACTGATGTGGGATCTTACAATCCACCCTCTTTGGGGGCTCACTGTCCCCGTTGACACCCCGCCCTTGAAGGGAAAGTCTAAATAGGACAATATCTTCTAGCAGTGGACTTGGGCTGTTACAAATGGTATCAGAGCCAGACACTGGGCGTATGCTAGCGAGGACGCTACGCCCCCAAGCGTGGTGGGGTGGATTGTGAGATCCCACATCAGTTGAAGAAGGGAACGAAACATTTCTTATAAGGGTGTGGAAATCTCTCCCTAGTAGACACGTTTTACAACCTTGAGGGGAAGTCATTGAAGGGGAAGCCCTGTTGAGGATTATTGGGAGTGAGTTCCACATTGGTTAATTTAGTGGAAGATCATGGTTTTATAAGTAAAAAATACTATGTCCATTGGTATGAGGCCTTTTGGGAAATCCCAAAGCAAAACCATGAGAGCTTATGCTCAAAGTGAACAATATCGTACCATTGTGAAGATCCATGATTCCTAACAATCCTACTAAGAGGACAATATCCACTAGCGGTGGGCTTGAGGCTGTTGCACCTTTTTTGTCACCTCATTGATTCTCGGTTTCATTTCTATTCAATACAAACTATTTTGAATGCTTTGAAAGAATGGTTAGAATTGGAACCACAATCTTCTTTTACATTCTCTTGGATTTCGTAGTTATGGACTGAATGACTATGAAATCCAGAAAAATAACAATATTGATATGGATTACAATATTTAACTTATGTACTCCATTCTGGCAGTTAGTTTTGAGATGAGGCAACTTCAGTTGATTACAGGACTGGTTGTTCTAATATCTTCATCCCGATTTTTACTGTTGAAACTATGGCCAGACTTCGCCGAGTCTAGTGAAGCAGCGAATCGACAGGTAGCTGGTTGTTTAGTTTTAATCTGTAAATCTAGAGGCAGCAAGAGCTGAAAAATGTTTTTGCTGCCAACTTATAAATCATTTGAAAATACTCCATAACTCCTCTTCAACCTATAGATTATGGCCACTTCTCTCCATAACTCCTCTGTAAATCTAGTGCAGGTGCTCACTTCTCTTCAACCTATAGATTATGCGCTAGTTGCCTTTTTGCCCGGCATTAGTGAGGTGAGTAAAGTATATCAACACTCTCTCATTTTCTTCTAAATCTACTTTCAAGTAACAGTATACGCCTCTCTGAACCTTAGGAATTGCTTTTCCGTGGCGCATTGATACCGCTCTTGGGATTCAACTGGGCAAGTGTCATGTTGACAGCCGCCATTTTTGGCATTCTACACTTGGGGGGTGGCCGGAAGTATTCATTTGCAATATGGTATTCATATCTCTATCTGAACTTCATATCATAATGTACAAACTCTATGTTCAGCAATAGATCATGAATCAAATCATATGGCTTTGCTCTTACAATATGCCGATGGTTAACACTGCTTACTTTTCGTTGCATCCATTTTATTTGGCAGGGCAAGTTTTGTTGGACTTGCATATGGTTATGCGACTATCGAATCCTCCAGCGTCGTTGTGCCGATGGCTTCTCATGCATTGAATAATTTGGTTGGAGGAATTCTTTGGCGCTACCAATCAATGAATTTGGAGAATGGTGAAGATCAAAAATGATGTTGATGAATTTATTGATTAACAGATATTTGCTTGGATAAGCATCTGTGACAAATTCATTCAATCAATGGGTAGATAAGTATCATTCATTTGGGACTTTAAAAACTCACATGAATTCTCCACCATAAACCAAAAAAGAACGAATAAGAAGACAATTAAGAGAGGCAGGTTGGCCAATTAGTTGGCCAGTTGCTTGTAATTAGAGAGTATGGGTGGCAGCTTAGGATGGTCATATGCTTGGCTAATTAGTTGGCCAGCGCCTCACCTACCAAGTGTGATGGTTGTGCCCAAAATAATTTAATATGCCCATGTCTCATCAATTGAATTTTGTAATTATACGTAACTCACGTTTATGGATTGCTCAAAATATTATACTTGTGAGATTCCACGTCGAACGTAACATTCTTTATAAAAATACATTCTTTATAAACCATGAAGGTGGTAGTGATACGTAACACCTCTCTCTAACAAACGTGTTTAAAACCATGAAGGTGGTAGTGATACGTGACGGGTCAAAACGGGTAATATCTACCCGCGGTGAATTTGAGTTGTTACAAATGGTATCAAAGCTAGACATCGGGTGGTGTATCAGTGAGGACACTGGACTCCAAGGAGGATAGATTGTGAGAAGCACATTAGTTAGGGAGGGGAATAAAACATTTCTTATAAGGCCGTGGAAACCTCTCACTACCAAATTCGTTTAAAACATTGATGAGAAACACAAAAGAAAAAGGATGATCTAGTTTAATGAGAAGTCCATAATAAAAATGATGATATCTTACAATACTATTAAAAAAAAAAAAAAAATCCTGCGTGAGATATATATATATATATATATATATATGGTTTAAATTATTGTCACGATGCTTTTAAAATATAAATAAAATATAATAAAAAAAATTATTCCAATTTCTATCTACGATTGACATATATAACCGTTTAAATCAACTATGACTATTAAAGTAGTTACATTATTACATAGCACGTGCAATTATATTAAAATTAAATGATTCCTTCTATCTGTAAATAATAATAATAATAAACCACAAAAGTCTATCCTAACCAGAGAATTCCCAACTCTTTTGCTAAATAATAATGATTCATAAATTAAGCATTTATTAGTGTTTAATTGGCCATTTTTAATTATTTCTTAGGAACTCTAAGGATGACTTATGGCTATTTTTTAGGGCGTTTAAAGAGAGTGACTCTATTGCTCAATTAAAAAAATGCCTATTTGATAAGCAAGTGAATAGGGGCGCTGCATGACAAACAAAATGGTTTTCTTCAATGAAAGAAGAAGGTTAGACCTTTGTTACTGGGAGGAAACGAAAGATTTTGACTCCGAGAGGAACAACATTGGCTTTCTATCTATTTGTATTGGTCTTTTCACTCCTATGCAGATTTCTTATTGCATAGTCGAGTATGAAGTTTAGTAGCTTTCATCGTTGACGAGCACCGCTAATAAGACAAAGAAGTGAGTGGGGGTCTATGTCTTCCTTGAATGAATCCGTAACAACTCGTTAGTGTAACGAGAGAGAAAGATATGAAAAGGATGGGAATGACTTATCAATCATTGGTGGTCATCGAATCTACTAGTCCTCCTCAAAGCCAATGAGATAGAACTTGATGTTCGACATTCGTCCATGCGCAATCTTTGCTTTGGTCCTATTGATATCAACCATAAAGCTTGCAACCAGACAAAAAAGGTGACCTCTTCAAGCTCGTAAGCTAAGCAAGGCAAGGAATGGATTCGATGGTTGCTCTCTTCCCTTCATAAGTCATAGCAAAGTAGCAAGACCGTGCAAAAGAAGGGAGAGAGAGGACATAATGTTTTTCTCAATGATACAAGAGAGCCCGCTCTTCAAGCTTAAGTTGCCTAGCTAAGAAAAGACTTGAAACGCTTTCTTTTGAAGAAGAAAGATCAAGAGCGAACTATTCGATCGATTAAGGTCGATGAAGAAAAGTTTGTAGAGAGAAACAAGTTTGAAGGAACTCTCGCCTCACCGGCTCCTTTTGACTTATAGCATCAATGCTTACACAACAAATTCTCAAAAGAAAATGAAAAAACAAATTGACAGTTCATTGAGATTTTAAATGAGGTGGTTTGCTCATCTACTTCAGCGATCCATCATCCGTTTTCATAAATGAAACCGCCTCCATCCTTTACTTCATCTTCTTGTTTTCTACGTTGACGAATGTGCTTTTGGCTCCTTTAAAACCCAGACTTCAAGACCCACATTCTCCCAATACCAAGATGGAGCTCAGTTGTGTTGAGCAGCTTAAATCCCAGCCCCTCTGGGTTTGCTTGCTATTCGCGTTCGGATCTCTCTCGGCTTTGAAATTCTTAGTAATCGTTCTCAAATGGGTCTATGTCAATTTCCTCAGACCCCCAAAGAATCTCAAGAAATACGGTTCTTGGGCGCTCGTCACAGGACCCACTGATGGAATCGGTAAGGGTTTCGCCTTTCAGCTGGCTCGCAAGGGGCTCAATCTCATTTTGGTGGGTCGGAACCCTGAGAAACTCAAGGACGTTTCCGATTCAATCGTCGCTAAATACGGCAGCATCCAAATAAAGAACGTTGTCGTCGATTTCTCCGGCGATCTTTCAGAAGGGATGAAGAGAATCAGCGAAGCGATTGAAGGGTTGGATGTTGGGGTTTTGATTAACAACGTTGGGGTTTCGTATCCGTACGGAAGGTTTTTTCACGAAGTGGATGAGGAGCTTCTCAATAACTTAATCAAGGTCAATGTGGAAGGCACTACCAAGGTGACTCAAGCTGTTCTGCCTGGAATGTTGAAGAGGAAGAGAGGCGCCATTGTTAATATTGGTTCCGGTGCTGCCATTGTCATTCCTTCAGATCCCCTATATGCTGTCTATGCCGCCACCAAAGCGTAAGATCCATTTCTTTATTTGTTCATATTCCTGAAATTCTGTTATTGTTTGTTCATAGTTTATGCATATTTCGTTTAGATTTGATGTTTCTTGCTGGAAAAATGAGGAATGTTGAAATAATTCCAGGTACATTGACCAATTCTCGAGGTGCCTGTATGTGGAGTACAAGAAGAGTGGAATCGATGTGCAATGTCAGGTAATATCTCGTTAACGTCTCTGGTTCAGATTGAGATCTATGGATATTGAAATAATCAACTTCAACTCAACTGTTTAAAAGAAGAAAAGGTTTTGTTCCAATGAGCTCTAGCGTGAGTTCACATGACTTCATGTTCAGGACTCGGATATGGATCTGGAATCCGGATTCGGGGCCATTTGATGGCCGCGACATTCTCCTGCATATGTGATAACCTAGAATTGCTCTAAACAAATCATGCTTTAACTATGAAGGATGAAGTTCTCTAAGTCATTGGTTGCCCCTTAATTTGGTCATCAAGTTCATGATATGGTTTTCTACTGCAGTTGTTAGATGGTCTGTCTTTAAGTTCTGTTTATTTTTAGAGCATCTTTGAAAGCCAAACCAAAATATGGGAAATCTGTTGACTCACTCAATTAATGAACTTGGTCGATATAGGTCCCGCTGTATGTTGCTACGAAAATGGCGTCTATTCGACGATCATCCTTCTTCGTTCCTTTGACGAATGGATATGCAGCAGCAGCTCTCCGCTGGATTGGGTATGAGCCTCGGTGCACACCGTATTGGCCCCATCAACTTATATGGGGTTTGGTGTACTTGTTGCCAGAGTCTGTTGTTGATGCTTGGCGCCTGAAGTTTTGTCTTGGCATCAGAAAGAGAGGACAACTCAAAGACTCGAGGAAAAAGGAAGAGTAGGAAGATTCAAGATATGTAGTGTTGTTCTAATTCTTCGCCTTCATTGAATTCTGGAACCACAGACCTGCTAGATTTTAATGTTTTGAGTTTTGTTCTTCTTTTCGATGACCTTTCTTTCAATATATTTCTTAGAAAGCTAATGGTGAAAAGACTTTGGTAATGATGTGCTCCCTTTTGTTCTCGTTCTTTGTTGGATGAAAGTCCCACCTCGACTAATTTTGGGAATGATCATAGGTTTATATGTAAGAGATACATATCTATTAGTTTGAGGCCTTTCGGGAAAGCTCAAAATAAAGCCACGGGAGCTTATGATCAAAGTGGACAATATCATATCATTGTGGAGTTTAATCTTGAATTTATGATAGTAGTGTTCTTATGGATATCCCATTAGCCCATTTGATTGTTCTTATGGATACCTCATTAGCCCATTTGATCGCCCTCTCAACTTACTCGTTGAATACTCTTGAATCTTATATCTTATATGCTTTAATGAATGTTTTGCAAATTACTTCATATCATATTTGAAGATTTTTTTTGTGTCGATTCTTTTCTTACGTTTGTCAGCCATGACGTTGGTAGCTGAATATGAAGAATTCATTACTTTTTTAATTGTCGAACTAAGAAACAAAATATAAACTTTAAAATATATATTTTTATTTTATTTTTATGACAAACATACTTTTGTTTATTAATACAAAAAAAAAAAAAAAAAAAAAAAAAAAAA